>NC_052638.1:28330550-28633513 GCF_016161935.1 Mauremys reevesii
TGTAAGGTGATATAAATTACATAATGATAATGGTTGTTAAGGTATGAGACCAAATGAGCAAATTTCTCTTCACATTTACACTGTGCAACCAACAGCAGAATTTGACCCACGTTGTCTAAGTGTAAGGGCATCTATGTTGGTTTAGCTTAGACATCCAGGACTTTTAAGGAAATAACTTATGGTTATTATCCCTTCTCGGCCTTCTGTTAATTGCTTTTCCTTCTGTTTCCATTCATTTCAGTCCATTGGTATATTAAGACCAGGAGTTAAGATCAATTTAGATTCCTTTTTGAATTGGCCCAAACTTTGTAAAGCAGTAGCTCTTTGTCAAGGGTAGGGCAAGGAATGGTTAGCAAGAATTGTCTAGTGGGTGGAACTCTAAATTGGAACTTGGTAGACCTGGGTTCTGTTCCTGGCCCAGGTACAGGCTTCCAGTGTGACCATGGGAAAGTCACTTAATTTACCCTGTGCCTCAGTACTCCTATCTTTCTTACTTATCTCACAGGAAGTTGGGAAGGTAAGTCTATTAATGGTCCTGAGGTGTTCAGGTACTATGTATAACTGTGAGGCTGTATTGTTGCATTTTGTACTTGATACTCCAATTGTTGCTTATGTAGGCTTGATTGATGGAATATTTAACTGAAATGTTACTTAAAACAAGGTGGGAGGGGAGGAAGAGGTCTTGTAGGCATTGTGACTATATGAGAAAGGTTTGTCATTTGTGAAAATATTAAATAAGTCAGCATTGGGCTCAGAGGAAATGGAATCTAGAACTAGAAGTTGGAAAGCCAGACACATGGTGTGTGAGATAATGGGATGAGAGCAGAAGAATGAGTTTGTTTACCAGCAAGTATTAAAAGCTTTCCCACAACTCCTGTAATCTGATAGGGGTCTGATTATCTGATCACAACCACATGTCATGGGGACATTTATTTAGAAGACTTTTGTTCTTCTGGGCCAAGATCCTGAGCAGTAAGTTTCTGTGTGGTTTCTCATACATTTATTTTTCATCTTTGAATCTTCATCAAAGCTTTCTTCATGGGACAGTTTTATAGCAGACAATAAGTTGTACCTGGCATTTACAAGGTAAGAAAAGTTGCCATTAGAATGGGAGATAAGAGAGATGTACTGAAGGCATAATGTTTATACCCATGGCAACCTTCTCTTTCCTTTGCCCTTAAGAAAGTGTAGCACAAAGTGGTGAGAGAATCTCTAGGGGAGAATGCTAGATTTAAAAGTACTTGGAAACATAAACAGACCCCACCACAATACATATGTCATCAATGTTGCAAAACTGCCATGAAAATGTATCGGTTTAGGCACAAAACCTTTACCATCAGGAATGATGGTGATAATGAAAAACCTAATGACATTTTACTTGCCTGTCAAGGTTACTTGTTCTGGGTGAATGGGCGTGTGTGTGTGTGTGTGTGTGTGTGTGTGTACATACACATACACAATGTGTGTGTGTAAATGGAGAGAGAGAGACTGACTAGAGTTTGGGCTGGTCACATTACTCATGAGTGGTGTAACCGTGAATTATTCAGAACATTTCAAGTGAGCGTCAATACAACTCTTACCACACCATCAGGTGTTCTGTATATGTGCTACGTATTCTGTGGGAAATTTTAGAAATGGTGTAGTGTGTTTTGAAAAAATGCATTAGAGCTATTGTTTTTGTACCTCTCCTGTAATCCTAGGCACTCTAGCTACTTCAAGACCAACTGTACATGACTGAGCAGGAGACATAAAAACCTCTTATATAACCTAAAATAGCTTTTGTTTACGTAACAATATCATGATTTTAAAGTCTAATGACTCAGGTATGTGGAAACTGGAAACTTCTCTTTTTCCAATGGTACAAAGGTCCCACTTCCAGTCCTGAAGGACCATGAGACAACAGACCTTACACCGTTCACTTGATCCTGAACTGAATAAAATCTATTGTAGGTTTGAGAAGAAATTCCATGAGTGGAAGGAGAAACTCTTTTTTGTGGTATATTCAATTTTTATTTTAATGGCAGCTATTTGAAAATTCTCATGGAAGAGGGGTGTGTGTGTGTGTATGTATGTATATAAATGAGAGAGAATTATCTGAGGTAGACCCTGATTCAGGTAGACACAAGTTTAAGTTCTTGTCTTTTGACTGGACAGATGCACGTGTTTAACTTTATGCGCATGTTTGAGTGCTTTTCTGAATAAGGCCCAGATTCAGGAAAAAATTCTATGTTGTGCATATCCCTCACTAAGATACAGTCTGTAATGGATTTTGATCCTTCACAAAGAAATGCACTGTATAAATTATGCAAAATGCTGTTTTTGCATTCTTGTGAAGCTACCTAAAGAGCCAAATTTCAATACTTTATTTTGTGTATAGTTCAATTCACTAATGTGCAAATACATTGATTTTATTATCTAGTGCTGTAAGTTTGCAGTCTCCAAATATGGTCATTAACCAAGCCAAGTACACATTGAAGGACCTAACCTCAGTTATGATTTTTGAAAAGTATTTTTGCATTATTTCTATATTTTTTGTATGTACGTGTTAATTGGAGATAATTGGAAATAAGAATTTAAACCTTTTGTTTACATTAAGAAAATAAAGGGTCTCAAATGCAAACTTTATAAAAATGAAAACAGACTATAACCTTTTCTTACTATAAGGTTTTCTTAAAACAAACAAACAAACAAAACACAAACAAAAACAACCTGAGATTGACATATTTTTTTATACAGTAGTTTTGATTTATGCTTCAGAACTCGAGCCTGTTAGATCTTTGACAGTGTCTTGAATTCACATGCTGAATTCAAACAGAATGCTATTGTTTTACTGCAATTAGCAGTGGTGCTTAGTAGAGATGGCAACATGCTGAAAAAATTAATTGAGAATTTAACCTTCAAATGAAAAATACATAGTCCTTAGATTTCATTGTAATCAGCTTATGTAGTCATACATGAATTTAGAAGAATAATTTAACTTTTTGCTATTTTACTTCTGGTTGATAAAACAATGCCATTTTTGCATAGGCTACTTAATAAATATTATTCATACAATATCTACTATCTTCCCTGAATAGCAGGATTTTCAAGGATCCTTGTTTCCATTTGCTAAGTGGATGCATAACAAGATTAACAGCTAAGTCCTTTCTTTTGAGACTTTCAGAACAAAAGCCAATCATCACTTCCACAAAAGTTTAAGATTTTTATATTCTTTCATTTTACATATTGTTAGCTGCAAGCTGATTCCTAATGTTTGTTTTATTTCCATCTGTCAGAAGCAATGCCAAATATATTTTGTTTGACTTGAATTGGCTCAATTAATCCTTAGCTGGAACAGTTTCTGTCATTTTTTTGTTTGGTTAAGGGATTTGATCCTGAAATGCATATATCCCAGCTTTCTTCATGAGAAAAACCTGAACTATATATTTTAATAAACCTGCTCAAGTAGGATCCATTTGACTTAGAAAAAAATCAGTAGATGTTTTTGTTGGGAGCACAAGTAAAGAATAATGGAATATGTTGTTGTCATGGGGTTTGCTACTCAGCACTGAGGCACCTCATTGTGGCTCATATTGGGGTTAGTTCTCAACTTGTATGACGCTCCTGCCTTCAGTTGCTCACCCCATGGCATGACTCTCTTTCTCTCTCTCAATCTGGACTCAATTGCTCTCTCTTGTAACTCAGAATGCTCTCTCTTTGTGGCTTGGCTCTCCAACCAGGTCACTGTAGTTTTCCCCCTTCCAAGGTATTAAAGTCTCACTGGATGATTTGCCTCAGGCAGTCTTTCATTCTATTGCCCAGACTGTGTCACTTCTCCAGTGGCTGGTAGGGGAACCTCACCCGCTACTCTGGGTTCCAGTTCAGGGACCCTCAAATCAGCAGCATAGGTCTGCACCATACGAAACTTTGAGGCCATTTCCCTGAGCCTTTTTCTACTCCACCTCTGTCTGGCTTCTGCTCTACCACCCTTCTGAGTAAACCCTTCTGTAGCAGGGTGGATCCCTGCTCTGGGTTTTCAGGGGTTTAAAAGCGGCTTGGCAGGGCTTGAGAGCTGCTGCTCTCAAAGCTGGGCTGATTGGGGTGTGGCCCAGCTGCGGCTACTTCCCTAATCAGGCCACAGCTGGCCCCTATAAAAGGCTATGAGCCAGGAGCCCAGTCAGTCTCTCTCTGGTTATAGAGAGAGATGGGCCTGGCTGCTTAGGAGCTGAGACAAGGTACCTAGGGTGAAGCAGGGCTGGGGAAAGGCTGAGGAGCTGGGGAAGCTCCAGCCTAGAAAACCCCAGGCTGCGGTCTAGCACAGGGCAAAAGGTACTGGGAGTTGCAGGGGGCAACCTAGGGGTAGGCAAAGGCAGCAGGTCCAACCCCCCTTTGCCGATGATGAGTACTGGATACTGCAGTCTGCCCCAGCAAACAGGGGCTAGATAGAGACTGGGTCAGTAGCCACTACTGAGGCGAAGTGGGGATAGAAGGTGAGGGTTCCCTGAGGAGGGGAGACCCAGAGAAAAAGGGGTTACTGCCAAGGGGCAGCACCCCATGTAAAAGGGCACCGGGGTCCTGGGAAGGACACGGGGGCCAGTACTAAACAGGTGGATCACCGGCCTGCAGAGGGCGCTCCGAACGCTGGAAAGAGCTAATTCCCCAGAGTCACCAGCAGGAGGCGCCACAGGGGTGAGTCGGACCCGTTTACACCTTCCTTCAGATTAGATCTGAGGTCTTGGTTTAGGCCTATTGCTCATGTTGAGATGTTTATAACTCCTTGATAAAAATGTGCAATAAACAGAAAGTTAGAATTCTCAGACCACATTTTTGTTCTAATTTCTAGTGTTGCAGCAACAGTCTCCACTTGAACCTTTCTTTCAGAGCAAAGCTTTCTATTCGAGATGAGCAAGAAACAGAATTTTCATCCGATGAGAAATTCCTGTATTTTGAAATTATGGTTTTGTGCTTAATCAGGAAGTAAAGTTGAAATGTCAATATTTTTTCTAGAAAATGTTTGATTTGGAATTGCCAAAACAGTTCTGGTCAACACATACTGACATTTGCTTAGTCAGTTTGATATTAAACTGCATCTGCTTTAGCTGCTGCACTGCCTTGGGGGGAATTGTAGTCCATGTTCTCCTCTATGGGCTAGGCTTCCTGGCCAGACTACATGTCCCATATGCACCATAATAGCATCACCTATAAAATCAGCTTTGTGAACAGAGACCGCTAACAGGGAGTTTTGAGAGGGAGTTTGGAAGGGGAGTGGAAAGGGGGTGAGGTACACTGGCCATTCTTTAAAACCTTGAAACTAAACTATAATCAACACTACTTCTTGATTTAAACAAAAACCCTATCCGTAACCTAGGTGGCTGTACGAGAGAACGCAGGCAGAAGCCCAGCAGCAGAGTGGGGGCTAGCCTGTTTATTGCGCTCAGTGTAGCATGTATGATTACCTGCCCTGTGGATGGGTGGCATATGTGTTCATTTGGTGCAAGGAGCTCCTGGCCCTCAGAGACGGCGTACGGGCTTTGGAGGCCAGGGTGGCAGAACTGGAGGAGCTAAGGGAGGCAGAGGGGTATATTGATGAGGCTTTCCAGGACACTGTAGATTTGTCCCACCTCTGGTCAGACAGCCCCTGCGCTGTTAAGGAGGATGAAAGGCTCAGGGAAGGAGAGAAGTCAACGGGAGCAGAGGGAAACCTTCCCATAGTTGGGACCCTCCTTCCAGATGATGATGGGGTATCCTTTTGCACTGAGGTTACCTCTCTGGGGGAGGGAACTCCAGTCATTAGGAAAAGTCAGGTGTTAGTAATGGGAGATTGGATCATTAGAAACATAGATAGCTGGGTTTGTGATTAACGGGAGAACCGTATGGTGACTTGCCTGCCTGGTGCGAAGGTTGCGGATCTCTCGAGGCATCTGGATAGACTTATGTGTAATGCTGGGGAGGAGCCGGTGATCGTGGAATATGTAGATACCAATGACATAGGGAAGGGTAGGAGAGACATCCTGGAGGCCAAATTTAGGCTGCTAGGAAAGAGACTGAAATCCAGAACCTCTTTGGTGGCATTCTCAGAAATGCTTCCAGTTCCACGCACAGGGCCAAGTAGTCAGGCAGAGCTTCAGAGTCTCAATGCGTGGATGAGATGATGGTGTAGGGAGGAGAGGGTTAGATTTATTAGGAACGGCGGAAACTTTTGGGATAGGAGGAGCCTATACAGGAAGGATGGCCTCCACCTAAACCAAAGTGGAGCCAGACTGCTGGCACTTAACGTTAAAAACGTTGCAGAGCAGTTTTTAAACTAAGAGATGAGGGAAAGCCAATTGCTGCAGAGGAGCATATGGATCGGACAGAGACTTCTCTTAGAAGAGAATCTATTGATAGAGATTCTCTAGGTTTTAGTCAGGAGGAGCGGATGGAAGAGGATAAAGTATGGGCCAGATCAGATGAGAAACATTCACATAAAAAAGAATTTGACACATCAGAAAAGAGCAGACAAATAAATAGTGACAAGTTTTTAAAGTGCTTGTACACAAATGATAGAAGTCTAAATAATAAGATCGGTGAACTAGAGTGCCTCGTGTTAAAGGAGGCTATTGATATAATAGGCATTACTGAAACCTGGTGGAGTGAGGAGAATCAATGGGACACAATCATTCCGGGATACAAAATATATCAGAAGGACAGAACAGGTTGTGCTGCGGGGGGGGGGGGGGGGGGAGAGAAATTGGGGGGGCACTATATGTGAAAGAAAATGTAGAATCAAATGAAGTAAAAATCTTAAATAAATCCACATGTTCCATAGAATCTCTATGAATAGTAATTCCATGCTCTAATAAGAATATAACACTAGGGATCTATTATCGACCACCTGACCAGGACAGTGATAGTGACGATGAAATGCTAAGGGAGATTAGAGAGGCTATCAAAATAAAGAACTCAGTAATAATGGGGGATTTCACTTATCCCCATATTGACTGGGTACATGTCACCTTAGGATGAAATGCAGAGACAAAATTTCTCAATACTTTAAATAACGGCTTCTTGGAGCAGCTGGTACAGGAACCCACAAGAGGAGAGGCAATTCTCGATTTAGTCTTGAGTGGAGCGCAGGATCTGGTCCAAGAGGTAACTATAACAAGACTGTTTGGAAATAGTGACCATAATATAATAACATTTAACGTTCATGTGGTGGGAAGAAAACCTCAGCAGCCCAACACTCTGGCATTTAATTTCAGAAAGGGGAACTATGCAAAAATGAGGAGGTTAGTTAAACAGAAATTAAAAGGTACAGTGACTAGAGTGCAAGCTGCATGGACACTTTTCAAAGACACCATAGTAGAGGCCCAACTTAAATGTATACTCCAAATTAAAAAGCACAGTAAAGAACTAAAAAAGAACCACCATGGCTTAACAGCCAGGTAAAAGAAGCAGCAAGAGATGAAAAGGCATCTTTTAAAAAGTGGAAGTCAAATCCTAGTGAGGTAAATAGAAAAGAGCACTAACACTGCCAAATTAAGTGTAAAACTGTAATAAGAAAAGCCAAAGAGGAATTTGAAGAACAGCTAGCCAAAAACTCAAAAGGTAATAACAAAATGTTTTTTAAGTACATCAGAAGCAGGAAGCCTGCTAAACAACCAGAGGGGCCACTGGGCGATCAAGATGTAAAAAGGAGCAGTTTTTTGTTTAATTATTATTAAATTAAGTTGTCATGGGGTAAGAGGGAAGATCCTTTCATGGATTGAGACCTGATTAAAAGACAGGGAACAAAGGGTAGGAATAAAAGGTATATTTTCAGAATGGAGAGGGATAACTAGTGGTGCTCCCCAAGGGTCAGTCCTAAGATTAATCCTATTCACCTTATTCATAAATGATCTGGAGAAAGGGGTAAACAATGAGGTGGCAAAGTTTGCAGATGATACTAAACGGCTCAAGATAGTTAAGACCAAAGCAGACTGTGAAGAACATCAAAAAGATCTCACAAAACTAAGTGGGCAAGAAAATGGCAAATGAAATTTAATGTGGATAAATGTAAAGTAATGCACACTGGAAAAAATAACCCCAACTATACATACAATATGAGGGGGGCTAATTTAGCTACAACTAATCAGGAAAGAGATCTTGGAATCATTGTGGATTTCTCTGAAGATGTCCATGCAGTGTGCAGTGGCAGTCAAAAAAGCAAACAGGATGTTAGGAATCATGAAAAAAGGGATAGAGAATAAGACGGAGAATATCTTATTGCCCATATATAAATCCATGGTATGCCCACATCTTAAATACTGCTACAGATGTGGTCTCTCCATCTCAAAAAAGATATGCTGGCATTAGAAAAAGTTCAGGAAAGGGCAACTAAAATGATTAGGGGTTTGGAACGGGTCCCATATGGGAGAGATTAAAGAGGCTAGGACTTTTCAGCTCGGAAAAGAGGAGAGTAAGGGAGAACATGATAGAGATATATAAAATCAGGAGTGGTGTGGAGAACGTGAATAAGGAAAAGTTATTTACTTGTTCCCATAATTAATATAAGAACTAGGGGCCACCAAATGAAATTAATGGGCAGCAGGTTTAAAACAAATAAAAGGAAGTTCTTTACACAGCACACAGTCAACCTGTGGAACTCCTTGCCTGAGGAGGTTGCGAAGGCTAGGACTATAACAGGGTTTAAAAGAGAACTACATAAATTCATGGAAGTTAAGTCCATTAATGGCTATTATCCAGGATGGGTAAGGAATAGTGTCCCTAGCCTCTGTCTGTCAGAGGGTGAAGATGGATGGCAGGAGAGAGATCACTTCATCATTACCTGTTAGGTTCACTCCCTCTGGGGCACTTGGCATTGACCACTGTCGGCAGACAGGATACTGGGCTGGATGGACCTTTGGTCTAACCCAGTATGGCCATTCTTATGTTCTTAATGCACCACGTGGTTCAATCAGAGGAGCAACTGTGATGCATAATAGGAGATGCAGTCCTGCTGGGGTGCTCAGCCCATAGAGGAGAATGGAGTTTGAACTATTTAGCCCAAGCTATTTCAGAGTTATGAATGAACAAAAAAATAGTAATATAATGTTCAAATAGTAGAAGGATAGCAGTTTTTCTAAATCTCCAAATTCAAATTACTTTTTTCAATTAACCTCAAGTTACTGTCCCCTTCTCCCACCCACCACCTCACCTATTCAATATGGGCCTAAGGCTAATTGTCAAAAGATCAGGACAATAGGAGTAGACCAGTCCCAGTCTGGAGTAACCCCATTAGCTGCAATGGAGTTGTTCCAGGTTGACACTAGTGTAATTGCATACAGAATTTAGCCCATCTATACAACACTTTCCAGTCTCCACTGTGTATTCTGTGCATAGTAGAAGAGATTGGCAGTGTTGTTACATGCTGATTTTTCTTAGTGTATTTTTTTTTTCAAAATGAAAGAGAGCAGTCTTTTTCATCTCTTGCAAGAGTGGTTGTTAACTATAGGAAAATTGTCTCAAATAGTAGGTCAATTAATTACTGCATTTTTATGCTCCCCCTTGTAAAACAGCAATTAATTTAACTACATTTCAGTGGATTTCTTCCTCTAGACTTATCAGTTTGAAATCACTGTAACTCTAGGCAGATAACGCTGCTTTATTATAGGTGACAGCTTTTCAGAAGATCGTATTTTCTTCTTTAATGAATGTTGGGATTGAGTTTGTCTTTAATTATCTGTGGCACCTTTTTATTATTAATAGAATAAAAAGGCAGCAAAAGCAGGGAATATGAACTGAAAGGGGACTAGCAACCCCTACTAAAAGTGGTTGTTAAATTGAATGGATCTAAAAATCCAAATATTATGTGATAAGATGAAAATTATAAATATTTGCAGTGGAAATACAACTTGCCTGCAAGGACTTCAGCAGCTTTTTTTTTTGTTTGTTTTAAAGCTTCCTTTTGTATATTTTCATTCCAAATGGATATGACTGCTGTGCTATTTAACTCAGTTGTTCAGTACCGTGCAGACTTGTTGAATAAGGCAGAACTGACAGCAATTTGATGTAATATCTCATTGGGCATTAAGATAGACATTCTTGATTATTTTTATTTCACGGTCAGGACTGCTCTTTGACCCACTTTAATAAGGTTTTTTCGTCATATAGTTAGCAGCATGTAAGAAGGATGGAAAGCACCAGTTCCATTCAGTTATATGTTGGACTAAGATGGGTCAGATTTCTGTTCTAGTGGGAGGGAAGTGGAGTGTCTCTTCTCAAGTACAGTTGGCCTAGGAAAGGAAATCTTCATGAGGTTCCCCTGGATCATTCCAGTAGACCAGCCTCCGAACTTCAGGGATCTCCTAAGATCTTCTAGAGTCACAGGTCCCTCTACGTAGAAGTGCTGTGCCTCTGTCCCTCGCGACCCCATTCTTTCTCTGCAACAGTGCAGCTCTTTTGGAGCCAACCATGTCTCTCACTCCCATGAGTCAGGGCTGGGGAGTTTGTCCAGTATGGACAAAGGATGCAGGCTGCTGCATTAACTTATTAGCAAATTTAGTGCTGGTGGGAATGAACTGCATCCAGCTCCTCTCCACCTGTGGCTTCACTCATTCACCCCTTTCTTACACACACATGCCTGGACCATGAAGGGCTCGCCACAGTTTGGGGATGGATGGAGGTAGGAGACAATGCTGTAGATGTGGCTGACTCTTCTTTGAGTAGAGGCTGGATTGGCATAATGGGGGACCCCTGCATGGGATTATTTAAATTTCATTTGTACCCACAATGCATTAGTAAAGAACAACGTGAGAGGCAAAAAAAAATAAATGAAAATGAGGGAATGTGATAAAAACATACAAGCTAGCTGACCAGGCTGATGGCACAAGTGCAGTTAGTTCAGTGGATTTTTGTTTGTTTGCTTGTTTCTTTTTGGGGTTGTTTTTGGATATATAAATTATCCCCACTCACTCTTCTTTCTAAGATCGTTACTTGGGTAACTTTTTGCAGGCCTTGCAGGAAACATGGGGCGGGATGCAACTGATGAGGTTAGTCCAAGGAGGGCTTTCCATGCAAGGGATGTGGAAAGAAGCACAGAGAGGCTGTGGGAGAACTGGACAAGATAAGAGATGAAGGTGGATAAATAGGAAGAGGGCTGAGTTTTGCAAGGCGTTAAGGGCAAGGATGACAAACTTAAATTTGATGTGGAGGAGCTGGTGGAGAGATTCAAAGAGAATGTGTGAAGTGATCAGATTGATGGGCAGGAAGATAATATAGAGAGCTGTGCTTTGTACAGTTTATCAAGGGGGATGGCAAGGAGGAGGTTACAGTAATATAGACTGGAGATGACAAGTGGAAAGATCAGAGATTTTGCTGTCTGGAGAGAGAGAGAGAAAAGCTCACATCTTACAGATGCTGAGGACAAAAAAGCAGTGGGATTTGGATTCAGGTTGGAGAGTTAGTTTTGGTAGCACATTATATCCAAGGCAGTAATCTGTCTCAGTCACATCTGGGATGCAGTATCAAAGTATGGTTCAGACTTGAGTGCAGAGTAAATGGGACATGATCCTTTTGAGTTGCCAAATGTAGGGCACCAAATGTTTGCTTGCATTGAGGCAAGCTGATCAATGGAGTAACTTTTTTGACTTGAGGGGAATTATGCCAGGGATAAACTTGGCCCAGTGACCCTAATCAAACTGAATAAGATCAAAGGGATGGGGGGAAAGAGCTCAATCTATCCATAATAAGATCTTTATAAAGTATTATGGGATTAGGCCTTTCAGGAAAGAAAAAAAATATAGCTGAGTTTTAATCAGGCACATCATGGTTGAAGGAGACATACAACATCTCATTTAATGAAAGGATTTTCATACTCATCCTAGACTACTGATAAGACTAGGCAGGATGAAATATGTCTCACACGTTTAGACTATAATATGATTTGCAAGGGAGGAGTATCTGATACCCAGCTTTAGAAAAATTATACCTCTCTATTTCCACTAGCCTGTTCTTTTTATATTGATTTTGAATTACAATGAAACCTATACTAGAAACCACCCTTATTAGGCAGCATCCTGTATTAAAAAGACTACCCCAAACATACTTGCTACAATACTTCTTCTCCTTTATTAGAAGGCTACATCTGCTAAACAAGTGATAATTGTCAGTCCCTTGACCACTTACTACAGTCTCCTGTACATTTTTCCATTCAAATTAGGAATGGCATGTTGTGTATCCATCTCAATAGCTACATCTTAGAGCCGGAGGTGCAATTCCCAGTGTGGGTCAATATCCTATTTGCCAAGCATGCAGAGCTGATATACAGGACTGGGTTGTCTCTGTCCCTCCCCCTCTTTTGGCTATCTTAAGGAAGACAGGAATAGTAATATTAAGAAAAGCTGATGATTCATTTTGAAAAGTATCACATATAATTAAATCATGAATTCAGTTTTAACTGTGGTCAGTCCTTTCATATTATAATCTTTGTCTCCATAGTGTTGTTCTCGACTCTCTCTCTCTCTCTCTCAGAAATGCTGACAAGGGAACAAATGCTCTTTTGTTTTTGGTCTGCCTGTGGAGTGGAGTTAGGGTTGGAACCCCACACGGGACAGGAGATGCTGAGTTTTCTCTGCTTACATCTTTCTCATCTTCTGCCTGCACACAAGATACAAAAGGAACCTGAGAACCCTTCATTAAAAAGGGAAGAGTCGTCCTCATCAAAAGGGGAGGATAGAGGGAAGTGCTGATCCTCTACTTGGAGGAGGATATTTGGGGTGGAGTGAGTGGTTCATGATGCACAGACTGATTATCCGGAGCAGTTCACACCCAGGGATCATGTCAGTGTGGTAGTGGTGAGCAGCCAGAGATCTCCTTCATACTAACAAGGTCTGATGTGCTGGGTTATGAGAGTAATTGCTCTTGCCATTTCTGACAGAAAATCACATAGGAAGAAAAGCACCTATATGAGCTGGAGACATATTTTAGAAGCATCACACTTTTTCTCTGACCATATCCTCTTGTTCTCTGTATATTTAGCCATGTGGAACAGAAACTGAGAGCCCTAGGGGCACTAGCTCAGAAGGCATCACTGATGAATTGGACACCATGTCCTGTGTGCAGATATCCTGTTGGTGGCACACTTCCACAGGGCACAGGTGCCAAAAGGATTTAGCTCCTAAGTCAGTACAATGTTTCTGTACTACGAGGCCTTAGGTGTTGGGCAGGCCACCTTGTTACCTCTAATGCTGAGAGGCCTTGGCCCAATCAGCCCTGTTCAGTTAGCGCTGCCCTGCTACATGTGTGCATGGTTGGCCAGATAGGAAGGCCTAGGAGTTACTGATCAGGAAAGAGTTGGGGCAACTCAAAAGAGTCAAGGAGAGGCTTTGACAAGAGACAGAAAGGAGTCCAGGAAGGATGGAAACATAGGCCAGAGGGTAAGCAGAAGAGTGTCTGAAATTAGAGGAGAGGCAATGGCCCCCTTGGGAAGGAGGTACTGGGCCCCGTTGGTATTTGGGGCAAAGATTTTGATTTTTGTTTGGTTTGTACTTGTAAGTAGCTTAGCCAGAGGGCCAAGTCATATCTTTGGCAGAAAGTCATCACTATAGCAGGAATAGGTCAAAGACTGACGAAAGGGAAACCAAGGCAGAATACGGCAGGGCCACCTTATGCAACAAGAGGGTGCAACCCTGTTACAGTATTTTGAATAAACTCAGAAACGCTGCATGCCAGCAACTGAGGGACAGGTGCTGAGTCTGTGAATCACAAGAAGGTGGGTGGCTCCAGACCCCAGCGTGCCAAGCGCACGCTTGGAGCGGCATTTTGCCTGCAGGGCGGCAGGTGGCTCCGGCGGACCTTCTGCAGTCATGCCTGCGGGAGGTCCACCGGAGCTGCAGGACCAGTGGACCTCCCACAGGCATGACTGCGGAAGGTCCGCCGGAGCCGCCTGCCGCCCTCCCCGCGCACCCTCCGCAGGCACATCTGCAAGAGGTCCCCCAGAGCCGCGGGACTGGCAGAGCGCCCCCTGCGGCATGCCGCCGTGCTTGGGGTGGCCAAATTCCTAGAGCCGCCCCTGGGTGGAGCCCTGGCTTTGAAAGTTAAATGCATGAAGTCAAGTTAGGGGAATGTTTTGGTGGCAAAGTCTGTGTCTAGCTGGAAAACTCTTCGTGATCTGCAGGTCCCAAAGGGGAGTCCAGTTAACTCCTAGATTCTGTAAACAGGAATTAACAGAACTCAACTCATTAACCATGTTTCTACCATCCAGTGCAAGGGTACAAAACTGTGGGAAAAGAGCCGTTTTACTCTACCAGGCAAATTCTATTGGGTCCCTCATTCAATGCTCTCTGTGCAATGTGTATATAACAGAGCTTTTGTTATGCTTTGGCTTCTGTAAGATTCCCTTGGTTTGCTGCAGAGTTACTAAAATTGACAATGAATGACAGTAAATTACTAATAAGAGAAAATATTGGGTGTTTGGGGGCAGAAAGGGGAAGGTTAATGCTGAAAAAACGAGTGTTTATTTACTGGCAATCAGCTGAAATCACCTTTATTTTAGAGCATGGGGAAGAACAATTTTTCCAATGACAATTGTCCTGACACGTCTGCTTTATACCACAGGGATCATTTCATATAATTGATTATTCTAATCAGCAGCAGCTAGGGGGTTTATTATTAGCCTTGCTAGAGAACAGCCTGGGTTCTAAAAAGAATCTCCTATTTCTCTGGCACATCAGGAAAGGCTCTAGGGGGAGTAAAGCAGCCACTAATGGTGTTTGTCATCATTCTGCTCATTTGCAGTCAAAGACATACACGAGGGCCCATGAAGCTTTTACATTCTCTGCCTTAATGTGCCTTTTTCTAAAGGAAGCTGAAGTTTTTCATCTTCCATGTGACCGTTTAGCTGAGATGAGACTGATTGGACAACTCTAGTGATAGACTAGAAACAAAACCAGAAAGAAATTCACACTCTGCCCGCCCATTAAAGTTTCCAGCAGTCAATTCTTCACAATGCACAGAGCTATAGACTGTTTTAGTTAGGGAGACCTGGGAGGTATTCTCAGTGCAAGACTTCCAGCAACAGAAACATTTTGATTTACCGGTATATTTTAAAAAAAGCAGAGCAAAGAAAACAGTATTAAATTGAGTGGGGTGAGGGGAGATCATGTAAATCAACCTTTAAACAGCAGCCCCTCTAGACTCACTATCTTTAGAAGGACTTGCCAGAATCAGGGGGAAGGGGGGAGGGAGGAGTGGGGGTCTTTAAGACATTGTGTTTACAATAGTGCTTAATGTGCTCTGGGCACTTTTCAAACACTCAAGGAGGATAGCACTCAGAGCAGGGACTATCAGTCTAAGGACAAACAGACAAGTGGACAGAGGTTAAGGGAAGGAAAATAATTTATATACATGTCAAGTGGATTTGCTGTAAGCAGCAGGGGTGGGGGTTTGTCGATGAGCTAGGAGAGATTGTGCCATGCATTGGGGATGGGAGGACTGCTTGGAAGAAGGCATGGAGGTGATATTGCAATAAGCTGGCACATGGGAGGACAGTGCTGAGACCATAGGAATATACAAATGCTTAATCACTGGGTTGATTCTCATGAGCATATTGCACTGTAGAAATGTTCATACACATTATTAGGTTCTCAGGTTTATAAAAGTTAACTATGTAAAGTAAAAATACTGTTAAAATAGCATGTATACTAATATAGATATTGTATTTTTTGTGGTCACTAATAAAAAAAAAGCAAGTCTAACAGAAAATACCAAGGAAAGAAAATAAAATAAATGGTCCCATGGATCACAGATGGTCATAAGTATCATGTGGGATCTTAATAAGGAGAAAAGTTCATGAAATGTTGCCATTTAATCCTGCACCAAGATTCAGCATGAGCGATAAAAGACATCCATGTGTTCAGATATCTGTTGTATGAACTGATCTTAGGGCTAGTAGTTTTTGCTATGGCTAAGATGTTCCAGATTTGTATAAACCATCTGTGAAATGAAGAGAATTTTAGATTGTCAGACATTTGTTTTCCAAGCTCTGTAAAATGTTAGCTAATTAACCCTCACTTTACTTACCTCATCAGGGTGTTTTTAAATGAAGATTGTTCTCCTTATTTTACAGAGGAGGAAGCTGAGGGGAAGAAGATAGAAGACTCGGTCCAAGCCATGCAGCATGACTATATGTGGGGTTAGAACACAGCAATTCCTGGCTCCCAGCCCCGTGATTATGCCACTGAAAATCGCCCTTCCCCATACGTAAAGGTAAGAGGAAGCTTTGATTCTACTGATCAATCATTAAAATAGATTGAAATAAGAGGAGTCCTTACCTTACTAGTTGGGGGCAGGGGGCGCTGCTAATCAGGGCCGGCTCCAGACCCCAGCGCGCGCTTGGGGCGGCATTTTGCCGGCAGGCGGCTCTGGCGGACCTTCTGCAGTCATGACTGCGGAAGGTCCGCCGGAGCCGCCTGCCGCCCTCCCAGCGCACCCTCCGCAGGCATGTCTGCAAGAGGTCCCCCGGAGCCGCGGGACCGGCAGCGCGCCCCCTGCGGCATGCCGCCGTGCTTGGGGCGGCCAAATTCATAGAGCCACCCCTGCTGCTGATAGCTCTGCTTACTTTAACTGCAGAGACTAGAGGGAGAGGTGTGCTCCCCTCACTGCTCCTACTGCTCAGCTGTCTATCACAATCGCATAGGATGAATTGCATTGCATGTTGGCTGGGAATCTTTCTCTTGCACTGTTTTGTTCAAAAAAGTTTGCTAAAAACAGCAATATTGAGAACATTTAATAAATGCAGTGATCAAGGTAGAGGATTACAATTTGCCTTGTAAACCACAATTGGTTAGTCACAATGATTTCTCACTGCTTCCAAAGTCAATTAAAGCTTTCTAAAAAATGGGTTGCACTAGCCTTTTCGAGTGTTTAAATTCCTTTTGCTAAGGAGCTGGGAAACAAAACGGCTTTATATATATATAAATATATAAATCACCACTATATATATCACCACTGTCCTTTTATTTATATATATATATATATAAAGACAGTGGTGATAATATTGTGGAAATGGCTTTCCAGTAAAATCAGAGCCTGATCCAGTAAGTGCTACTGGTGTGATAATGGCTACAGTAGTGCCTAGAGACCTTGTCTGAGATCAGGGCCCATTGTGCTTGACACTTTACATGCACATATAGTGAAAGCCAGTCCTTGTCCAATTTTGATTGATCCTGTAGGCTTAGCCCTGAGTGAGAGGCAGCATGTAACCTCTCTACCCTGGAGCAACCCTCATAGAGCAGTAACTCCTGCCTGGTCCCCTCTTTCTCCAAAGGGGAAAGCTAAGTTGCTGTAGCGCTTGAGAAGGTGCATTTTACTTCCCATACTTCATCTGGCCAGCTACTCTGTCCAGAAGTAAGGGAGTGGTTACCACTAAGAGACTGCTTCTTTTTGCCCTCTCTTCACTCACTCATTGGGTGCTGTCTCCAGAGAGCAGCAGCTTTGTTCCATGCAAGGCCTGGACCCAGGATCCCGAAAGGGCAAGGAGGGGATTGACTCCCTTGTTTCTCTACATAATAGCTTAGGTTTATAAAATATAAAGAAGCACCTAGCCCATGTTCTGGGGGCCCTTATCTAAAATAACTTTCACACAAGTATTGGTACACTGGTCATCCCCACATGAAGAAATACATATAAGTAGTGGCAAGTGTAATGGTAAAAACAGAGAAACACTTTGCCAGTGAGATGTGCTGGTAATACATTGGCCTAAGCAATGCCAGCAGTTATGCCTTGTTATAATGGGGTAGCAGGATCCTTTCCTCTGTACTCTCTGTTAAGAGGTGTTAGAGTTTTTTGCATGTAGTTGCTGGTTCACTGGGACAGGTACAACTCATTCATTCCACCCGGGATATAAGGAAATGGGGAGTGACTCTATCCCAGAACCCCCAGTTCCTTCTCTCTAGTGAGGTCTATCAGATTCCACAGCCTTGCTGGGTCTTCTGTGGCTTCCCCTCTGGTCTTCCTTTGCTGGGGCAGCACGAGGCGATGGTAATAGAAATGGGGGTGTCCTAGTTGCTGTTGTGGTTGCTGCCTGTTCAGCAACAATTTCAGATGCCTCTGCCTGCCCCAGTTGGAAGCCAACTATCCTCTGGCTGTCCTGGGCCTACCCCTTCTTCCACCACAAATAGGGCTCCCAGTACTGGCAGCACTGGACCTGAACCAGTGACCCCAGTCAGGAAGATCCTTTGAGCCATCACTGCAGCCCGAGCCTGGGTCAACACCAGCATGCTGCACTAGACGTGGCAAGAGGACAGGAGCTGCATGCCTCCCTGCCTTGGCTATAAAAGACAGGCCACCTCCTTGGGACTAGGGTGCTGGAGGGTTAATGGAGAACCAATGACATTCAAACCCGCCAGCCTAAACTCACCGAGGACAACACCCCATAACTACAGCAATGTTAGGGGTGGCCCAATTCCTTCCTGGGGAGGACCTGCCAAACCCTTCCCCAAAGAGTTGTTTTGTAGTAACAATGATGAGCTGCAACATTATTTTTGGCATATTGTACAAGAATCCCATGCTCCAAATGTCCTTGGTTGTCATCAGCTATTGCAAAATGCGGTCAATCATCCCTATTTTACTTTATGAATTGTAAAATCTAGCCTACATTTCACAGATCTCTCAAGGCATGATGGTAAATTTCAGTTTTTCCATGAATTTATAGCAAAGTATAGGAAAAAAACCCCAAAACAGCTGCTTGTACAACTGGCAAAAAAACCCTCAGCTCAGCTCTTAAGGGTCACACATTATCTTCACTTTGTGTGCACAACTCCCACTGACATCAAGGGCAGTGTGTGGCCCCTGAAGTACATTTTCAGTGGCATGTGGAAGGAAGAATACAGGAGAATTTTTGTAAATGGAATAAACTATTTTGAGCATTTAGGAACATGTTTTTTTTTCTCGTGATAGTTGTTCTTCACTTAATATATTTACATACAGCAACATCACCAGAAATCACAGTTGCCATATTTTTTGGACTATTTTAACAATAATGCTCTCTTCAGTGAGGTCAACTTTTATTTGTTAAAGGTTTTCTGTCAACTTGCTCAAAATAAATTACATTAATCCTCCTTGTAACTTTACTTTGCTTAGTTTTAAGGCCTGATTTTTTTTAAACCATTTCCACAATTGTTTGTGCACAAATTTCATGTACAAATGTATGTTTAACTTATGTGTGCGCGCACACACACAAACACACACACTGGAAATTTGCATGCAAAGATGGTATTTGTACATAATTGGAAATGGACAGTTGGAGCTATCTGTTCATTTGTCAGTTCAACTACCTGATTTGCATATGCAAAGAAACCACAGTCTCGATTAGATGCCTAACTGTTAGCATAATTTTGAAAATTAAGCCCTTTATTATAGAAATTCCAAAAATAAAATGTAAGTTGTACTAATATACAAAAAGCAGCAAGTACATAAATCAACCTTCTCTTTGTTCAAGATATCTATGGTGTTCTACCAAGTCAGATGTTTTACCAAAAAGGGCAAACACATTCCCTTACAAAGAAGCTAAATGCTGCCCTCTGATGTGTTCACATCTTCATTCAGAGTAAATGAGTGTTTCTCATGCAGACAGAATCTGACCCCAAAGTAGCAAGTAAAACAAGAAGAAAGCAGAAAATAAAACACCATAAGCATGTGTTAGCAATTGAGAGTCTGTATGATAGTTAATCTTTCTCCAAATTGCAAACGGATCTTACTTGATTGTAGGTTCTGGGACAAAATACTGAGGCATTGTTATTCTATATGGGACCAGATGGCACTAGGTATATGCTCATTTCAAATTTTAAAATGTTTCCAGCTTTACAATGAAAATGAACTCTGTTGTTAACTCTCACTTTAAAACTTCTCTTGCTCTTAGATTCATCATATTAAAATAAATTTTAGAACTCACCTATTATTTCCAAAAGAAATTAGGCAAATACAAACTTTTAAGATCTGCATGCCATCTCAGTGTAGGGATTCGGGGAAGGGTGGGGGGAAGAAAGGGGAGGCGAGGCAGCAAAGCAAATGTTAGTCTTCTTTTCTGTGACAATCCTAAATCATTTTTGTGTGAATTTTTCCACCTTTTGTCTTTTTTATGTGATCCATGATCTTTACATTTCGCTCACAGTCATGGAAAGTAATAGCATAATTTTCATGCAAGGACACAAGCTTGTCAGCTGACAGTGGTTAGCAATTCATATTACAAATATGCCTTCTAATTCTCTTGCTATAACTGTAAAGCATTTTTATAGTGACATTGAACTAAAATATCTAAATTGTTCTGATCTTTACACAAAGAAAGCAAAGGTTTGCCAAGCAGTTCTCAAATAATGTACAGTATCTAGAGTACTGATAGCTAGCACTTTCCTTTTACTACAGATCACAGAGTAGCTTGTTGATGAATACTAAAATTGAATATTTCAAATAAAAAATGAACTGAACTAGAAGAAGAGAATTTTTAAGAACTTCCTAGGTGGTTTCTGTTAAGGATGTGCTGATGTCTATACTTGCAGCACAGCCCCTGGCAGTTAAAAATAGAAGCAAATGCATTTTGTTTCCTTAAATGTTCAAAGTTGAAAGCCTGTTTTCATTCATAACTGCAGACTTTGGCAGCACTGTAGCAAAGGGTGTACATGAAATTTTATTTTTAGATAAAGACCTAATAAAATATACAACTCAATTAGGGAAGATTAATCTATGAAAACAATGAGCGCAGCCAGCAGATGTTAACAGAGGAGATCCAGAAGCACATCCTATGCTGAGGCTTCACTGCATACTGCTGCAGCCTTCTGTTAATTTCAAAGGACGTTTCATTCCCGGAGTAGTGATCAAGGAAAACAATCCAATAAAAATACACATTTTTTTTTAAAAATGTCCAAACGTTAATTCAACATCATCGTGAAAGAGAACAATGAAACCTTTAGCGTTGGATACAATGCAGGAGGGTAAATGCGGAAAAAGAGAACACTCCCTGCAGCAACAGCTGAAACAGTCTTTAATCAGGGCCCCTTAGAAAGTCCCATAAAAAGGCACAAGGGGCCTGATGAGGCACAGCTGCACCCAGTGCTTGTATTAAAATAATATTCAGAAAGACAGGGATAAGTGGATGAAAGGATTGATAATACAACATCCGGTTGGTTTGAGAAAAAAAGATTAATGTATTAAAAGCAAAACAACAACAACAAAGGAGCCAGCACTTGGATCGTGAAACTGCATCTTCTCATGGGGTTTCCAAAAAAAGAGAAAAACATCTCCTAACCCTGCACAACTCCCAACACTCCTCTAGATCAAAGATTAGCCACGTTTAACATCTGAAATATAGATGGGGAAATGCATACTCCTCTGCTAGAGAAATGGGCTCATGACACTGAGCAATAGAAGGAGAAATTCTGTATATCACAGAAAAGCTGAACAGCCCCATTCCTTTTGACAATTTTTTAACTAACTTGGATGGAGTCCCAGATTCAAGTACGAGTGGCCCTATCATGAATATGCCGCATGCCCGCCCCACCCCCATTCCCTCCCTTCCTCCCTCCCCGCCCACTTTTGCTCCTTCACGCATTGGTACTGGCATTGTGCCTACCCCCTTGTCAGAGTTTGTACTGAGAAGTGTAAAAGGATCCCCACCCCCATGAGTAAAGATTCCCTGAATGCTGTTTCAGCAGAATAAGGATGACAGAGATACAATACTTATGGTCTCTGTGAGAAATAGGATTGATACTTCTCCCTAATCTATCTCCTGGTTCTGCTGTGAACTGAGGGCAATCTATGGCCCTACATTTGCAAAACCTGGACAATCCTGGAGCAAGGCCCCTACCAAAAAAACCTAAAGATTTTGTTCAAGAGTTATCACTTGTGGCAAACTACTTACTATAACACTGCTCACCTTGCCTTACCCTGACTATTTTTGAAGATCAATTTGTCTTTGATGTCTTCCCTCCTCAGCAACATATTTTCATTCATTCACTGAACAGCCATTAGCTTTTGGCAGCATTTCATCTGAACCAGGGATTAATGCAGTATCCTCTAACACTTCCTCTAACAACAGGGTACAAATCACAGACAAAATGCAAACAGTCCAATACTTTTCTTTTTTTTTTTAAAAAAAGAAGGATCCAATAAATCAGATACTTCTTTCCAAGTTTTCTAATGCAGACTTTATACTTTTCAACTTTCAATTTGTTGTCATTAGGCATTTTCCATGTTCACAAAGAAATAGCTTAAATGAGAGCTTTTGTTCAAAACACAGATCCAATGTTAGGCAAATAGTTAAAAATGCAAATTACTTTGCCACCCTTGACCCAAATTTTGGTGACAAATTTCAGGTGGCAAAGCTTGTTAAAAGCAAGCATGAAGGAACAATGTGCTACTGGCGCCTCAATGTATTCTAATACTATAGGTGGAAGAGCCTAGAGAGTTTCTGGCAAACTTTAGTTGAAACCTACCCATCTGTAGTAGCACTTTTGCAACTGAGTGATTGACCATAATAAGAAATCCATGATTAGCTTTGCAAAGAAACACAAAAGAGAATATACTTTCATGTGTATCTTGAATATATACTCCTGAGCTGATATACTCCTTGCCTGGAGTGCTGTACACAGCCTATTAATCCTCACTCACTATTCCTTTAATCCATAGTGTCTAGGCTAAATATATTTAGAGTTTCTTTCTCCAATCAGCATGTCATAGATAAAAGTGTGGTACATGTTGCTACGCAAAGAAATATACTATGAGAGTCCATTTTATTTTGCAGAGTGTGGTTAGAAATTCACTGTGACCCCTCTGTCAAGTTGTTTGGTTGTTACCTCTCATGATCTTTCTCTTTTAAAATACATTTCAAACATCTCCCCATCCTCTGATCACTGATGTTTGGAAAAAAGTGTTTCTCTTTGGTAGTGCAGAAGCGTGTTTCTGCACATTGCAATCGATTATCAACTCCCTACATTAAGAGGTAATTATAAATCAAGCCTGTTTGCTTTAGTACCTAGTGGAAGCCATTTCCAAACCTGTCTGATGAATAGCATTGTTTTTGCCAAATTTCCCTTATGCTGCCTCTACTGTATTTATCCCAGTAGAAGGATATTGAGATTATAATCTCCCCTGCAAAGGTGACCTGGCCAGTAATGGCTTTACAAGATTTTTAGCAACACATGGCCTTCCTTCAAGTGGACTGCCTTAATAATGCTGACATTTCTGTTCCTATTGTATGTTACATTGTTTCAGCTATTTTAAGCTTGTGTACTGTTTCACATGCCCATCTCTCTGAATTAAAAAATCAAGAGCTTCTTGTATCATCATTCTAGGAGCCCAAGTCCCATTGTGTACATCTGAAAACCTCATTTAGTTTTTTTTTTAACATGATTTAAGTGCTCATGGAAGGTGTTTGACAGCCTTAGAGACACATGCCCTCTCTTCATCTGCAGAACATGCACAGCACAGACTGCATAAACTTGATTATATCAACCCCCTCAACACTGATCTGCTTGAACTCTTTAAAACCCATGCTAGTTTAGTAACATGGTAGCAGTTGCTTCACAGACTAGCGGTGGCGGCTAGTAGCATAACAGTGGGTTGGCTTCCAGAGTGTGAGGGCTGCTCATGCTACTAGGTCAGTGCTCCTGAATTGTGAAATTTTTTGGCAACAGTTTCAGAAAAACCCGAATGATAAACTTTGCTAGCAAATGTAAGATGCCATGTGAACAGTGCTTATGGGACAAAATGCAGACTACAAAAGCAGGTGAAAATATGGGCACAGATTTTTTTTTTTGAAATCATTAAATGTTGGCCTAAATTTTCTCCCGTTGAAACTGATGGTAAAACTCCTATTGTTGTAACTGGTAGCGGAGTTAGGCCAGAACTGAGCACTCTTGCGGCTGAGCAGGTAGTTTGGAATTTTCAAAAGTGTGTGTGTGTGTGTGTGTGTATGTAATATTAGAGCACATACATAAAACTAGAGTACTTACCATGACTGCGTGCGCTTATTGCTTGTGTAAGTTGTATGTGAATTTTTGTGTGCACAGTTAGAAATTTTGGTTCATGATGACAACCCTAGAGCAATAAGGAAACTGAGCAAATGAAGAAGAGCTTATGCTCTGATAGCCAGTCCCTTAACATTGATCCAGTCTTAAATGAAAAAAATCTTCAATTTACTCCACATTATTAACAACACAGTTTACATTTAATGGAGCTATGGCGGACAACAGTGGTGTTTAAAAAGCAATAAAATCAACTAATGCTTTCATTATAATAATGATAACTACATCAAAGGGAGATATGTACTCAGCAAAAATGTCTCCTGTAGCGCATAAACATCACCACCACAGGAGATGTTTATTGCTTTAGACATGCTCCCTTTGATGTATTTATCAGTTAAATGTATTAGTTCTACTTCACAGTTGTGTGCAGAAATAGTGCTAAGGAAGATCATAATTTACATAGAGGGGTATATATAACATTACATTCTTTGGATACCAGAAGCAATAAATTTGCTTTAAATTTAAATTTGATCAAAATAATTACCTACTATTGTTGGATATTTTAACTTAGGTGCAAAACCCACATTCTTCTTTCCATCTGGGACACTGGTGGAACTCCAGTGGTCTTTGTGGATATTTTCTGTGTCAACTCCAACAAACACAAGAACTTTAGCAGTGTCCAAGGATGACAATATTTGATTGCACTGAGATGTTTTCTCTTACTGGAACAATAAATAGCCAACAGAAGAGTGTTTTGCACCATAAAGATGGCCACCAACTTGGGTCTTCTCATCTGGCGAAAGAACTATGAGTCATGGTTCTGAACTAGATTTATAAACTTAGACCATTTTTTACTCTGGTGTTCACATGAGATGTGTGGAACATTGACTGCTTTGCAGTAGAACGTAATAGAATGGTGGATCTGTTCTTTAATTGTATTGCAGTCTTACTAGTTTTGTGTGTATGTATGTGTGTGTTTTATAACCATGGCAGCTGTATCATGTATCATATACTCAGTAATAGCATGAGAGGACTCATGGTTTCTGAAACTAAATTGAGGTCTTTATTAGGACAACTGTTTGCAAAGGTGCTGAAACTGCAGCCAGCATTCTAGTCATATGTACATAGACTGCCTTCCTTGTGCTCCCTCCAAACTCTTCCCTCATGCAATCTGTGCTTCTTTCTTTAAGTTCCATGCAGATTGCTACAGACTTTTTTTTTTTTTAAAGAACTTGTGCTATAAGCTCAATTACTTTTGCAGCTATTTGATACACTCATCTTTTGATCCAAAAGAGGCTATGATGAGTGAATATTTTTGAAATGTCTGAGCCCAAGTTCTATTCCCAGTTTAACTGTGAATTCCTGGTCTATAATCTGTTTCCATCCCACCTCACATGCCTGTTGCCAAGGGATAAATTGTGGTTATTGTCAGTAGGAAGAAATTTAGAAGATTCCACTTACCCAGTCTGTGTGGGTTCACCTCGAAGCATCAATGGCATCCCATGGGAATGATGGTGCTAGGTGGAGCTAGAATGGTAAATTGGAGCTCGGGGAATAAAAAAATGCTGCATGGGAATTATTTTGGCCTGTGATATACAGGAAGTCAGACTAGATGATCACAATGGTCCCTTCTGGCCATAAAAGTTATGACTTCTGTGACTAGCCAGAATTTGTATGTTAGTGCCCCATCCCTTCTCACTGTACTACCATCAGTATGCTGGTGTTCCCCTTGGACTCATATTTGTTCTAAAACCTGGATTCTGCCTGGCCCTGTATGGGTGTGCAAGTGGAAAGAGGGTCCCAGGAAGAGCGTCCTTTTTACCTTCTATGGAATATAGATGGTAGGGCTTACTCAGCCACATGTGAAATGCATCTATGTCTGGAATGGAGTGGCAGCCTAGTTTTGCACCAGTGATACCACACAACCCTTTTTAGCAGGGGGAAGAGAAAACTAGAACAACTTCATCTTAGCTACAGGGGGAATTTAAATAGGAAGAATGTATTATAATTAATTGTACAAGTTGGAATTTGGTCAGGACGTCAGGGTTAACTTACTATCCCTTTCACATGACATTTTTGCAAGGATGTTTAATTACTGGAAAGGTCATTGACCTGTTCATACTTGTCATCTGGAAATTATGCCTCTTCTAGCGCAGTACTCTAGCACCATGCTAAGGTATTGATTTCAGTTTATTTCAGGAGGAAAAAGTGAGCTATAATTACATCTGTATCTACATCTTGCAACAGCCTTCTTTGGTAGGGGAATAACTATTATCTCTATTTTACAGATGAGGCCAGAGAAGGAATCCATGTCAGAGCCAGGATTAGAATTCCTGGCATACTGTATTCTGTGTAGAACACCTCATAATACTATCCATTATTACTACTTCCTAAAACAGTACTCGAGGGTGGATAATTTCAATATTGGGGGGGAGAGGGGAGGGTTTTTTTAATCTTGTTTTAATTTAAAAGCTTCCAACTTCCTATAAGCAGCACCTTTGGGGTACTACCACGGAGCTGCTGACTAGGCCCAGACTTGCTTAGTATGTGAGATTTGATCACATCGGACAGTGGTATGGCTGCATTTCTGAGTATCCTTCCATTCTGAAGTGTGAATTTGTGAAAAGTCTTGTCAGCAAATAGTAACAGCTTAAACAAACCAAAAAAAAGTTTGGGAAATGAATTAAATAATTTACTTAATTTTCGTAATGTCGTAAATATTATCTCTGATCTTCTTTTTTTAACCAACATCTTTTTTCACCTACATTCCAAATTGCATGCTTTTTACTCTGTGTTAATAGATATGCAAAAGCTATTTCTCCCTCCCATCCCCGGTATCAGGTGACCTTTGACTGTTCCATTCTATGTGATACAATGTACTAACCATTGTGTATGCAATGATTGATGGAGTTTTCTCCACATGTTGTATCCCATTGAAACAAACGGTTGCCTGCTGGAGTACTTCTTGAGTATCTAGTAATACGTAATTAACAACATGCTAAAGTTCCACTATTCGGAACAGTTTTATGACCAGCAATGAAGGAATATTTAAAATACCTGTAGCCCATCTGTCAAATGGTATTTATTCAGGAAAACATGTCAGTGCTCTTGGTATTATTGTGACAAGCACAATTAATAAAAAAGGAACCATTTACATTACTGGATACTAGTCTCTCATACTGAGATGGCTATTCTACGGTGCATTATCTTTGTGGAAGGATGTTGATGATGCTAATAACTTGACACTTCTTATCATGCTGATTTTAACATCAGTATGCAATCATTTTGGCCAAACGACAATTTCTTGTATAGGAATGAACTGTGTGATTTACAATGCATATACAACAGAAGATACAATATGCTATCCAGGGACAACCTCCTTAATTATACCCCTTTCGATAAACCCTTATTTGCTATTTTTTATACTCTTATTTATTTAATGTTATACATTGAGTAATTACTGGGTAATGTTGATCATTAATTAAACGTGATTCTTAATCTTGTCTTGATGATCACTTATTTATGCCTAATTAGAGATTTAAATTTTATGGGTGTATGTTTTTTCATGACTAATTATTCAGTGTAGGACCTCTATCTTTGGATAGAGAAAACTCTTCTCTGAGAAATCAAACATGCAGGACAGTCTTTTGTTGAAAGCATGGATCGTTTGGAAGATAACAATGCTGTTCTTGGATCAGTTCATTTGTTTCTTGCAAGGTATTATTCTAGTTCAGACTTTCTATAAAACATTCAAGCAAAATACTGGTCTCATGAGATCTCTGGATGCTTTTTACAAGGCAGAGAGAGAGCTCTGTAGGTCACTTACTGAGAAATTTTCAGGGGCATTGTTCTCATTATTCTATTGATATAAATATAATGGGTGTTCTCTTCTGGTTATGAATCACTGTAAAAATCACTGTTAGCTGCACATATTGATTTGGGCTTTATAATACAAAAATTTATAACCCTAAGTGCACATCACCTACTTTTTTCAGTTGCATCTTTCAGGGAAACTAGTCTATATTTTGTGTAAAGCTTTTTCTATAGCTTGTTTGTTGTCACTCAGAATAATCCTTTATAGTCTTGACAAACCATGTCCAAAAGTGAATTAGAGGTGATCCTTCTATAAATGCTTAGAATCAGGGTGAAATCCTGGCCCTATTGAGGTCAATAGCAAGACATCCGTTGATTTCAATAGGGTCAGGCTTTCACCTTGAGAGCGCACAGAAATTTATTGGAAATGTCATGAACAGGGCAGTGGAGCCCAGTAACCGAGTTAAGACAACTTGTAGTGGATGTGCTAAAAAGTTGTTCTGTTTCTTCCTATGATTCTATCGTGTTGCTTAACGCTATAGCACCGCATGTGGTATAAGGGAAAGAAATTTCAGAAATGCATTTCTATGTCATTCTTTCCACTGCCATTCCACTTTTGTGCACCAGGTAGCAGGACTAATGCCATTTCATACATATCCCTCCCTTTCATACATATCCCCCCAGCATCCTGGGCAACCTGCATTTCAGATGCAAGTGCAACTGGTTGTGGTGGTATTTCCTTCAGCTAAGCATCCAATCAAATGTGACCAGGTGCTAGACAAGAAGGACTTTGTGTAAATCACTTTGAGTGGAGAAAATACAAACAGGCCTGCTTGTCACAATTAAGCTAGAGAGGGGTAGGTTTAAAAGATCAAAGGCACAATTTTCAAAGCCATCCAAGGGAGATCTCCACCTGAGTCCCACTGGCTTTCATGGGCAGTTGGGCACCTTGTTCCTTTAGCCCTGGTCTTCACTACAAACGTATGATGGCATAACTATAGTGAGGATTCTCCACACCCCTGAGTGATGTAGTTATATCAACCTAACAACCAGTATGTTGATAGGAGGGTTTCTCCTGTTGACATAGCTACTGCCTCTCGGAGGTGGAGTACCTACACTGACAGGAGAAACTGCTTTGGGATGTTCAACAACTGGGAGGCATTCATGGACAAAAGACTGTTTTTCCATGCAATTTGGGAAGGAAATAGACTTCTGGCGTGGAGGTTGGCACAACTGATTAAAAAAGCTTTAAACTAGGAACTCTGTGGAGATGGTTGGGAGATGCTCATGTAATCTCCATTCCTGATTCTAATACTGAGTGGGAGGAAAATCAAGAAAGAGAGAACACAGCAATGGAGAAAGCAACATCACTGGGTAGGAAAAGGGACATTATAAGGAAAGATGGTGCCAATACCAATGAAGCCAACAGTCAGCAGTACAGCTGCAGCGCTGTAAGTGTAGACCAGGCTTCAAAATTCTTAGTGTAAATGCTCATGACCTCTTCAGGGAGACATCCAGATTTTCAGAGGCCACTATTGTTATAGTGTTGAATTTTCTAAATGTTCCCTTCCAACCTTAAGAAACGTTTAATTCTCTGTATCTCCTCTCACTCTCTTTCAGTCAGTCTCCTGACTGGTGGTAAATTGAGGGTGAGGAGAATTTATTTCATATTTTGTCATTTATTAAACCTTTTGGTTTTCAGGCAACAGAGTTTTCACTCTCTCTGTCCCAATTAATATTTAATTTATACAAAATTGAACAGCTTCATCAGGAAAAATTGAGAGATCCCTGTAAGATTATCTCATAATCCAGTAAATCCCTTCTTATCAGATGTATGGGTGGGAACTGAACCAGTGTCTCCTACATCCTAACCTACCCTAACCACTGAGTTAAAGGTTATAAGGGAGGGTTCCTACCCCACCTCCAGCCATTTTGTGTGGAGTTGGGCATAATATAGTCCTGCCGCGAGTGCAGGGGACTCGACTAGATGACCTCTTGAGTCTCCTTCCAGTCCTATGATTCTGTACTCTGAACATGCCTACTGGATTGGGCCCTGCAGGTGAAATAGCCATTTCCCCACCTATCTTCCCCAGAGGCTTAAGTAGGAAATAGGCATCTGGGGCCAGACCAAGACAGCAATGCATATGCCCAGAGCCAGAAACTTAGGGTACACTTACAGTGGAGCTGGCAGTTACCATTGATTGAGCTAGTGCATCAAAATGGAAATGTAACAGAGATGCTGGGATGGCCAATGCTGCCCAGGACCGTAGGTGCTTACTTGGGCAGCTAGCCCTGTCTACTGCATATGCCACAGTGTCTACATGTCTATTTTTAGCACACTAACTAGTGAATGCATATCTAGCCAATCTGGAAATTACACCCCCAACTCAAAGTGTAGATATACCTTTTGGTGTCTAGGGGAATTTTACAGCAATTATTTGCTGAGTAAGTTTAGGCACCTACAAGGCTAGGTGGCAACTGAGCAGGGGTTTTGTAGATCATAGGAGTGGTCAGGGAAACACTAACATAGGCTCCAGTGGTATTCAGTTTCTCCCCATCTTTTCCCACAGTGCTTGGGGGCAGATGAACGATATGCTTTATTGACAGTCCACCCTTCCCCAACCACAGGTGGCAGACTTGTAAAAGGTTCTTGGTAGAGTGTGGGCCAGGGAGGATGGTAGCTGCATATCTGATCAGGCTCTAGGAAAGAGTTACAAATCCAACGGAGATGCAGGAGATGGTGAGGGTAGCTGAGAGAATCGCAATGTCTGAGGGAGTCTTGAGGGTTAATACAGGGGAAACTGTATTTGACTTCAGAAGCAAACTTTCCCAAAGCCTGATCTGGAGTAGGACATTTCCAATACAAAGTTGCATACTGAAGGTCAGGGCCTGTGCACATCCTCCAATTAACTGAAAAGAGCAGCCTGTTGCTTTGTTTTAATTGGAAAAGAACCCAAGCTTTGCATTCCCATCACTCCTGAAATGCGAGATCTGATTCAGATTAGTATCAGAGCTTGATAAAGCAGCTTAAGAGCTCAAATCTCATTTAGTGTTTGCTTCCATGCTCTCCAAAAATGTCATATCACTAAATTGTTATGTTTTTTCCCAGGTGTTAGAGACTATAAAACACGTTAGACGTCTTTTCAGTAATGTGAAAAGTGATTTTTTCCAAGATTGTACTGCAAAGGGAAAACATTGGAGTTGAAAAGAATTTTTAGCTGGAGTACATGAGTCTGCTACAAATGGGATGAAGGGAAATAAAACAAAATGGATTTATAAGCCATAAAAGCACTGTCAGGTTTTTAAAATGTGAGTGCTCAATGCCAGCTTTAAAGTTGTACAGTGCATTTTCTTAATACTTCTTGAATCTGTGGTTCTGTTCAGGTTCCTGACAATATTTTGCAACACATTTCAAGGCTTGTGCTCATTGTCATGCATATCTGTGGGTGTTTTGATACATGTGTCTGGGCATTTCAGCGGGCTTCTGGGGAGCTTGTGCTTAAAGCGTAATTTGCCTCTTTTCCTAGAGGGGATTAGTAATGGGAGACGCGTCTGTCACCTGTTCAGATCTAATCTAGGACACAGAAGACATTATCATTGCACTGCCTATATGGAATGAGTTGAGGTGAGTCCATTTCTTATTGGAAACACCCCATAGCCCCTCAGCCCTAATTAGTATCCTTAACATTCATTCAAGGATTAATGTGCCCAAAAACTGAACTGACCCTTGTTTTCTTCTCAAGTGGAAAAATGCTCATGATGGTGAGTTAGTAACACAATTCACCAAGAAACTGAGTGGCAGCTGGTAAGATGATTTCCCCCTTTCCCCACAGCCCTTCATGATGTCAGTAGGAATTCTTGTTTCCCCACGCTCTAATTCTGGCCTGCCCCTGAGCTTCCTTCTGCACCCTCTAACCCAAAGGCAGTAAAGCTGCCCCCGGCCACTGAGCTGCTGGCTTTTCACCCTGAGCCTCTGCTGAAGGAAACAGCAGAGTATGTAAAACTAGTTAGCGCCAGCCACAGTAGTTTTTGTGTTGAATAATTTAAACTTCAGCGGATACCACTTAGCATGTCACCTTCTACTCCCAGACTCTGGTCCCATCCTCTTTCCATAATGCCTGGCTGCTGCATGGATTTCCTGTGGAAGGCAGTGAAGGCAGTCAGGGGGTAGAGAGAAGTGCGGGGGCAGAGTTGCCTCTCTCCTCCCCATGGACCACATCCCCACTGCGATCTTGCTTTTCTCCACACTGCACAACTGCAGAAGCTATAAGGGATGATATATCTGTGTAATCCACACTTAAATCTTATCGATCTTAATACTGGGTGTAGGCCCATCTGCTGCAGGATCTGATAATGTTAATCTCTGGCAGAGGGAGACTAGTACTGTGGTTCAGAGATATAAGATGGGTCAGATCTTCTTCCTTGTTTTCCTTTACATTAATGAATAACATTTTTTCTTTCTTTCTTTACTGCAACCTCCCCTTTTTCTGCACACTTTGGGAGTCTCAATTCACGGTGCTGGTGCCACTTGACATGCTTAGGAACATATGGAAATAACAAATGGTCCTTAAGTACAGCATTTTCTACCTTTCTATCCCCAGAAGGCTGCTGAAAGCAACACAGCTCATTGCCTGTCTTGACTACAGGTAGTGTATGCAAACATTAAAATTCACATCACTAATCAGAAATGATCATTATGGACAATGATGGATTGAATGCTGGTTTAATAAATAACATTCTGTTGTGTTGTCCTCTTTAGCAGAGTAACTGAGGGGTCACATTACTCTTCTGTGAAAAAAAAAAAAGAAAAAAAAAAGAAAAAAAAAAGAGGAGATATTTATTAGAAGTACAATTCTTAGTTCTTTTGAACCTAAACTGAAAATTGAATACTTCTAAACCAAGTTGATACTAACATAGACTCTACACACCAATGACATGAGTTTGCAATAAATGAAACATTGCACAGTTTATAAGATATACTGCCCTCCAAAAAATCCATTTCCTCCTCTCTAGATTGTTAGGAAGGTCTATGTCATGTCTATTTCTAATAAATGTCTGCCTGGAGAATTCACTTTCCCCTTTATTGTGCATTTAGATTTTGATAGTTACCCCTTTTTTTTAGTCTTGTATTTTAATAACACTAAATATGGCACTGCACCAAGCAAATCCTTGCTCTTATATTACATAAGTTTGCCATATTCTATACATTTCAGATAAGTTTTCCTTAACTTAACACTTCATAGCAAAGGAAGGGAATAATCACACACTCATTAGCTTCAAAGAGAAATACAGATTTTCCCCCCTCCCCCATTGGCTGGAGATTTAATTTAGCTTAAAGGTAACACAGTTGACACTAATGAGATGGTGATGTCTTAGTTTGCATATTAGATGAGATAAATATTGTGCTAATTAACACCTAAGATGAATTTTCATTGGAGTCTACACATTGCACAGTAATATTCAATCTACATTAGAAACCTTAAGTGTGTCCAATTTGAGGAAAAATTCTGAAAATAAATAAAGCATTTAGACAAGGAGGGGGGCAATAGGGTCTTTTTTAGTGCCGTAGTTAGGTTTGCATTTGTGTGAGAAAGCGTAGGCACACTTTGTAGTCACGTGTTCCTAATTTGTGTGTGTCAGGGCTAGATAAGTGAATTTATAGTAATCACATTTAAAACTGGGAATATGTGAATGCACAAAATCAGTGTGAAAATGTGTGCCTACAGGGACTCGAGGTCAGTCACGGGATCATAGAAATGTATGGCTGGAATAGACCTTCAGGAGTAATCTAGTCCAGCCCCTATGCTGAGGCAGGCTCAAGTAAACCTAGAGCGTCCCAGATAGCTGTTTGCCCAACCTACTCTACAAGGACGGGGATTCCAAAACCTCCATTGGAAGCCTAGTCCAGAGCTTATCTACCCTTATAGTAAGAAAGTTTTTCCTAATATCTAACCTAAATCTCCCTTGCTGCAGATTAATCCCATTACTTCTTCTCCTATCTTCCATGGACATGGGGAACAATTGATCATAGTCCTCTTAATAACAGTCCCTAACGTATTTGAAGACTGTTTTCAAGTCTCCTCTTACTCTTCTTTTTCTCATGACAACATATGTAGAGTTTTTTTAACCTTTCCTCATAGATCAGGTTATCTAAACCATTACCATTTTTGTTGCGCTCCTCTGGACTCTCTAAAATTTTTCCACACCTTTCCTAAAGTGTGGTGCCCAGAACTGGACATAGTGCTCCAGCTGAGGCCTCACCAGTGCTGAGTAGAGCTGGACAATTACCTCCCATGTCTTACATATGACGCCACATATGGTGTGGTGTGTAGTTGTTGGTGAGTATTTACTGAGAGAGTAAACCTCACCAGCACATCATCAACGATTTACAACCTATCCTGGAAAATGATCCCTTACTCTCACAGACCTTGGGAGGCAGGCCAGTCCTCTCTTACAGACAGCCCCCCAACCTGAAGCAAATACTCACCAGCAAGTACACACCACAGAAACACTAACCCAGGAACCCAATCACTGTAACAAACCTTATTGTCTAGTCTGTCCCCATATCTACTCTAGCAACACCATCAGAAGACTCAACCACATCAGCCATGCCATCAGGGACTCATTCACCTGCATATCTACTAATGTAATATGTGCCAGCAATGCCCCTCTGCCATGTACATTGACCAAACCGGACAGTCTCTATGTAAAAGAATAAATGGACACAAATTGGACATCAGGAATGGTAACATACAAAAGCCAGTATTAGAACACTTCAATTTTCCTGGACATTCTATAACAGATTTAAAAGTCACTATTCTTGAACAAAAAAACTTCAGAAACAGACTTCAAAGAGAAACTGCAGAACTAAAATTCATTTGCAGATTTAACACCATTAATTTTGGGCTTGAATAGGGACTGAGAGTAGCTGGCTCACTACAAAAGCAACTTTGCCTCTCCTGGAATTGGCACCTCCTCATCAATTATTGGGAGTGGACTACATCCACCCTGATCGAATTGGCCCTGCCAACACTGGTTCTCCACTTGTGAGGTAACTCTCTGCTCTTCATGTGTCAGTTTAATAATGCTTGTGTCTGTAACTTTCACTCCATGCGTCTGAAGAAGTGAGGTTTTTACCCACAAAAGCTTATGACCAAATAAATGTTAGTCTTTAAGGTGCCACCAGACTCCTTGTTAGTTTTGTGGATACAGACTAACATGGCTACCCAATACTGGCTACTTAGCTGGTTATTTTCCATTTTGTAGTTGTGCATTTGATCTTTCCTTGCCAAGTGTAGTATTTTGCACTTATATTTACTGAATTTCATCTTGTTGAATACAGACCAATTCTCCAATTTACCAAGATCCTTTTGAGTGCTAATCCTGTCCTCTAAGATGCATGCAGCCTCTCTCTTGGTGTCATGTGAAAATGTTATAAGTGTATTCTCCACTCCATTATCCTTATGACAATATTGAATTGTACCAGAACCTGGACTGACCCATGCAGAACCCCACTAGATATGCCTTCCCAGTTTGACAGCAAACCATTGATAGCTACTTTTTGAATACAGACTTTCAACCAGGTTTGCACCCACTTTACAGTAAATTCACCTAGACCACATTTCCCTAGCTTGCTTCTGAGTGTGTCATATTGGGTATGTGACAAAAGCTTTAATAAAATAAAAAAATATCAAGTGTACTACATCCCCTCATCCACTAGGCCAGTAACCCCGTCAAAGAAGGAAATTAGGTTCGTTTTGCGTGATTTGTTCTTGACAACTTAATGCTGGCTATTCCTTATAATCCTATTATCCGCTAGATGCTTACAGATTGGTTGTTTAATAATTTGCAGTATCTTTCCAGGTACTGACTGGTCTATAATTCCTGGGGTCCTCTTTGTTCCCCCCTTTTAAAGATAGGTTCTATGTTTACCCCTTTCCAGACATCTGGGCCCTCACTCATCCTCCAGGAGTTCTCAAAGATAATGGCTAACAATTCTGCAGTTGCTTTAGTTTGTTCCTTAAATACGTTGGGATGAATTTCATCAGCCCTTGCTGAATACAACAAATCTAATTTATCTAAATATTTTTAATCTGTTCTTCCCTTATTTTGGCTTGTTCCCCTCCCCCACCCAATTGTTAATTTTAATTGTGCTCAGTATCTGGTCACCATTAACCTTTTTTTAGTGAAGAATGAAGCAAAATAGGCATTAAACACTTCAGCCTTCTTGACAGTAACAGTTATTAACTCTCCATCCCCACTAAGTAGTGGACCTATCCTTTCTTTTGTCTTTCTCTTGCTCCTAATGTATTTAAAGAACCTCTTATTATTCCCCTTTATGTTGCTAGTTAGGTGTAACTCATTTTGTCTTAGCCTTTCTGATTTTGTCCCTACATGCTTGTGCTATGCTTTTGTACTCCTCCTTAGCAATTTGTCCATGTTTCCACTTTTTGTAGGATTCCTTATTAATTTTCAGGTCATTAAAGAATTCGTGATGGAGCCATACTAGCCTCTTACTGTTCTTCATGTCTTTCCTTCACATTGGGAAGGAATCGTTCTCAGTTGTGCCTTTAATACTGTATCCTTGAGAAACTGCCCGCTTTCCTAAACTCCTTTTTTCCCTTAGATTTTCTTCCCATAAGAGCTTATCAACCAGTTCTCATACTTTAACAAAGTCTGACGATAGGGCAAAGGCTCAGGGTGGGAGGGGAAGATGCCAGAACTTTCCCCAGTGCCTCCCCATTGGCAGAGACTTTCACTGCTGCATGTAGCTACCCGCTGCAGTGTGAACATAGCCTGCTTTTCACTGCAGCGTGTTGGTACGCATACCCCATATGCTGCTGACACTGTAGACAAGACCTATGTGTATGTCGAGTATAAGAGGGGACTAATTTCAATTGGGGCCTCTATGTGTTACAATAAATGATAATGTTTTCCAAAGGAATTTGAAAAGAATTAGAAGAGAATAAAATGGCAAGGAAGAAGCAGATGGTTCTAGCCAGCAGGATGCAGAGAAGATGATTCTTACACCAACAGTTGTCAAACACAAGGAAAGAAGGAAATAAGGAAACAGCCATACTAAAGCAGTGAGACAGGCTGTTTTGTGTATTTCTGTAGGCTCTTTACTGTTCTTTAAAGACTTCAATATCTACATTAGTTCAAATGGTTTAAATATTTTAAGTGTGATCTCTGTCTTCTATTTCAATTACTTTTGGAAGTTTTTAGGACTGTGTGTTTTATAAGCCCTGTATCCACGTGAGTGATGAACTGAAATAAGCAAAATAACTTTTAGATGCTGCAAAACTGGCAACTGTAGATTAGTTTTTTCAGTGGCGCACAGAAGGAGTGCAATCTTTGTTCCTCTTGGGGTTTGATCCTGCATTCTTTGCACACCTCTAGCTCCCAGGCATCAATGCAGGAGTGGAGCCATGGTCCATTAACTATTCAATTTTACTATTTAATAGTTGAGCAGATTTTTCCATGGGGAATACAAAATTCCAAATGGTAACAGCTTTCAGGGATATGATGCCTGTACCCATGGGGCCACCACCAGACAGGCATCCTGACATAGAGGCTTCCACCCAGACACTGGCCTTGACTTAGTGGGAATGAGTACTGCATGTCCCCACTGACAAAAGCCAGGCAGGAGGCACCACCAGGTGTGAGAGGTGTCTGTTGATAGAGTCCCTCAGGAAGTAGGTAAGGAAGCTGCAGGAGGTGGCTCATCTGCTTTGCATCCTGGAGCATGGCAATTTCATTGATAGGATGCATATGGAAACATCTGGGATGGAGGATGTTAGCTGCCTCCTTAAACAAACACATTTGAATTTGGGAATGAAAAAGTGACAATAGATAAAACAAGTCAGGTAAAGAGGTTGCAACAACACCTAGCTCCCATCATAAAAGATTCACAAAGCTATCAAATTGGTTGGGACAAAAACTAAACAAACATAAATCACTCTGCTTAAATTAATACCGCTTTATATCCCTACTTGCTAATATCACTGAGAAAAAGCATCAAGTTGAAGAGGGACATAGGGAATTTTTTCCAGGCTACACCACAGATGTTGCAGATGTCACAGACTATCAGGGACAGCTGAGAGTGATGATAGAAAGCATGGTAATGACTTTATGTTGCTTTTATGTTGCTCCCCATTCCCTAATGTACTTACTTTCTGTTCTAGAACAAAACTGGCCATTGCCTTAAAGTGGCGCTTGCATCAGTTAACACAAATGTTACTCCAGTAATTAAATGGATTATTGCACACTAATGTTTGTGGCAAGCTGCAGAATCTGAAACCTTATAAAATCACTGTACGCTATTTAGAAATAAATACAGCAATTATATGTGTAGAAGTAGAATCAGAATTTCAGATAGACTTCTTTTCTAAATTAAATATTAAAATATAAAGATTAGTGGCCAGATTGTCAGCTAGTGTAAATCAACATCTTTCCATTGTAGACAGTGGAACTATACCGGTTTGCAGCTCCTGAGGCTCTGGCCCTTTGACATTATCAATGGAAAGTCAATGCAAAATCTGTTCAGGTGAATTTCACACTCCTGTAGAGGATCTGCAAAGGACCTTATGCTCCAAAACCCTTAGGGCAAAGTCGTGGTTCCAGTGAAGTCAATGGAACTTTTAGTATTGAAGACAGTGGAATCAGGGTTTTTCCCATAGTGAAGAAATTACACTCTGGCCTAACTCTGCTCTCAGAGATGTTATAAGGAGGTCTGCTGCTGATTCCAATGGAAGCAGTGTTAGGCCAGCACTAACTACTGTTGAAAATCCCACACTTGATGTTTATAGCTTCAGATATAACATCTACAATTGCAAATACTCTTCATCCACTGTGTCAGTTAATCTATGCATCCTGAGATGTATTTTTGCAATTGCATGACAAAGCTGCAGTGAACAAAAGTAGCAGGTTTGTTAATGCAGGAGGTGTTTATGCACATAGGTATGCACAGGACCAAATTCTGCTCTCAGATCCTGTTTTCTAGATTTACACTGGGTCAGTCAGGAGTAGAATTTGTTCCGTTGAGTAGAAGTTAAAAATATTCCAGGAAGTTCTAATGTGTTAAGTATGACTGTGGGAGCTTGATTTGAGATCAAATCCTGGCTCTGACTGGGTAAGTTATTTAAGCCTGATTCTCCCCCCCCCCCCCCAAGGTGATGAATGCACACAGCTCCCATTAGAAATCAGGCTATTCATCTATATGTACTTTCTAAGGACAGATAAAAAGCCATTACAATGGGAATGAGCTAAACTAATTTTATGGGGTGTTGTGAGGGTGAATTAATTAATGTTTGTACAGTACTTTGAAGATGAACAGCATGTAAGTGGTAATTGTTACTGTTATTACTTGGGCATGGTACTTGAGACACAGAAAATTGTTTAAGAGATAGTGTGTGTGTGTGTGTGGGGGAGGATGCACAAACACATACTCTTCCCTATATGCCTTAAATAAACAAAAACAAAACAAACACCCTCCACCAAAAGGAACAACATCTGGGTTAAATGAGACATTACCACAGAGATAAGTTATCAAAGAAGGCGATAAAGACTATTGAAGGATATGGTTTTTTGAAATTAGTAAGAGAGAGATTCAAGGGGAAATTCAAACATTACCATTTGGCAGGAAGTACTGCAACTCTTGTTGCAGGGTATAAAATGAAATGGTCATGGAGAAAAGGCTCATTTTAAGCACCTGAGCCAAAGCATTGAGGGATAATTATATATTAATTATCCACATGATTCTAAAATAGCAATCCAAAACATGGGAAATAGTAATAGAAGAATGAGTACATCATCTTTCTGTGTCACCTTTGTGTAAAAAAAAAAGGGGGGAGGGGGGTTTAAAAAGCTTGTGAAGTTTTTCAACAAAGCATATGGCAAGATCTTCTAAAATTCACCTTTTAGCAGAATAAAGAAACCCCCAATGATTTAGGACAGAAAGCTTCCATATATATAATATATATATATATATAGTGAACTGCATAACTTGTCCTTGTGAAGAAAAATGAATCTAGTCACCTAACATATGATATAATACCTTAGTTTTATAGCCTATCCATTGTGAAGGTTAATAATTATAATGATGTGCATATTTACAGCAAACTGAAGTGCTTTTAATTAAGGTGTCTTTGATTATTTGGCTTTCCATATAATTAATGAATATTTTATACCTTCTGAATCATGCTAGTTATTGTTCCCATGCTTTGTCACTGCTCTCTTGAAATCTAATATTTCCAGTTTTGTTTCTTGCTTTACAAATATCTCAGTGCCTGAAGCAGCAGATGGGGAAAAAGTTGCACAGTAATATATGTGGAAGTTCTACCATTTCTGTTTCTATGTTACATTTAAAAAATCAGATAACAAAGCCCCCCTCAGCCAGAAGAAATGGGGGAAAAATCCTCCTTCATCAACCACTTAACTTTTGTCATTCTTTGAGACCCAAATTATAGACAATATCTCAATATGTACAGCACTGTGATTCCAGACAGATGTTTGTAACTTATTCCCTATTTCTAGGTACGAAACTGAGTCTCAGCTTTGTTTTCTTGTGGCTGTTTCACCTGATGAGATCCATGCATTTTGATACTATCCTAATGTTTTATTATCTTGAGCTTGCAGTGAAGCATTTGCAGGATTTTCAGTAACCATGATTGTGCAATTGTTTTAGGCCTTGTTGACATTGGAAAGTTGTTTCCCCCCCCCCGCTATACAGGTGTAACTATACCAGTATAACGCTACCTGACCTTCATCTGGACACTTATTTCAGTATAAAAATGCTTTTCTTTTGTATTGCTTAAGTTCCTTCCCAAATGACTTGTTAAAACAAAAATGTCACTTTTATACGAGAGTAAGTGTGTTCACACAGGATAGTTATACTAGTATAAATTCACACCTTAGATTACATGAAAAGTCTTTTCTGTGTAGGTGAGGCACTATTTAATTGGCAGGTCCATGGGGAGATTGGTGGAGATATGTTACCCTTAAAATATGTGAGTGTACTGGTCAGGGAAGGGGTCCGAGTGACATCCATGGGAAATTAATTTCTCATTTTACTCACAGAAGTAAATGTAAAACATTGGCTGTAGTAGAGAAACTCCATCACAAAACCCTGTCAATATGCTGGAACCCTTTGTCTATTTGGACCATTTTTAGGAGTGAGCTGTTCTGTCTTCATGCCCACTCATACTGGTCCTTACTTCTGACATGGCCAACAAGGTTGCCAATTAGTTCCAGTGATGATACCACTTTTTGTGATATGGACAACCCTCACAAGGACTTGGCTCTGAACACACACACTCATTTAACATTGAATAGCCACCCGCTGGAAATACTTTGCCCTTATCTAACCAGAAGGATGAACCAGTGACTAGAACTATGCCAAATGTTTCTAACAAACTTTGAATTCTCTTAAATTCATCCTGGGAACAAAGTTAGATGAGGATGTGAACCTGGACTATTGGTTTTGAAAAACTCCCAACCATTTGATGAAGTTCACACTTAGGCTTCCACTAGCTGTTTTCCCAGTTAGTGTGCCAACTTCTCTGAATACATTTGGCTTTCTCCAACAACAAACCCTACCAATCTCTCCTTGACTTTTAAGGTCCTTGAGGTTCCTGATCCTGGTGCAGGTGTTCTTATCTTTCCTTCTGCATCTTCAGAAACCTTCCTTCAATACCATCTACCAAGAAATGGTGTTGCTCTCCTGAATACCCTTTGGGCTAGATGGGATTGTTTTTTAATGGCATGGAGTAGGATTTTCAAAAGCATTGTATTCAAAAGCCAATAGGATTCTTTTGAAAATCCCCTTTTTCCCTCCTGCCTTTAATTATTATTTTTTTTCTGTCAGATCCCAGAAGGTAGTTTGGGGGAGTTGCTTTTCTATCCCATAGGCTCTCACGCATACTGTTCTGCAAGGCTCCTCCACTCTAGTTTCAGTGTGTCTATGTAGGGGGATTTATTGATGAGATGGGTTTAAGTGTTGTCAGGATGCTGCCAATACTGAGTTCTAGCTCTTCACTCACTTCATCCATCCTTGAGGGTGTGGTTAAGTCTTTCTGATGGAGATTGGGTCATGGATGAATGCCAGCTGGCTCACTCTAGAGAAGACTGAAGTGGTGCTTGTTGCTTCCAGCAGGCTATGAAATTAGTTGACAAAGATGGTGTAATTCCTTCTGACTGAGCGTGAATGTCTACCATTTGTAAACAGAGCTTTAGTCTAGCAGCAGCAGTTGGGAGTCTATAACAGTACCACTTGCCAAATGGCTTTTTCTCCATCTATATCTAGCACATGTGACCATTTCTCTCTGATGTGGGCCTCACAATCCTCATTCATGCTTTTGTATTTTAAGATTTGACTGTCACAATGCACTCTACCTGAAATCAAATTGAAAAATGTAGGCTGATGAAACCTGCTTTTTCACATGGTCTATCTCATCATTATTACATGACACCGGTGCTCCAGAATCTGCATTGGCTATTTAAGTTTGAAAAGACGTTTAAAGTGCTCGTTCTGATCTCTTTTATATAAAATTGTAAATGGCTTAAAACCAGCTGATCTAAGAGATCAACCTTTTCCCATAACGCTACAACAGAGTTCAGTCTGGTCTCTTGGTATTTTGGGAAACAATGCTGATGGCAGAGTGATCTAATGTTGAGGGGCCCTCACACAGAACTCTCTCTCCCCTCTTCCCCTAGGACAGAGATGACTCTGATTTGTTTACCTGTAGGGCACACTGCACAGAAAGTTGTGATTTGATTTGCACAGGTGTTTGAGAGAGGCTGAGTTTAGAGGGCTGTTATGGGAGTGTGGATTTTTATTTATCAACATTCTGCAGAGGGGAAATTTCAGTTAAATAGACTGGATTATTTTGTGTGAACAAAGGTTATTGGTTTGGCCTTTGTTGGATTTTACCTTTTAATTATTTGCCAAGGGCACTAGAGTCGGGGACAGCTGTTCTTGTATATGCTGAAATGGAAATAAATAAAAACAATTAAATTAAGCACATGGTACTAGGGTTGTGCCATTTGTTCGGCATGTAGGGGTGTGATTATTTTCTTTGGAGGTTTGAGTTTACAGCACTTCAGCTTCTAAGTAAATATGCATGGACTGGTTTGCTAGGACCTCTGCAGATAAACCTTAAAAGGTTCAGTTCACAATCCCTGCAGTGTTCGTATAGCTCAAGCAATGACCAGAGATAACAGGTTTGCTATGCTGTTACCATCCTCCAGAGCCATCTAATCCCTCCCCAAAATTTAATATGTTTGAATCCCCTAACAAAAAAACCCCGTCTCATTAGTGGCGAATGGGAATGTAAATATGTTCTAGATCTAAGGGTTTTTTTTCCCCTCTGCTCTTTCAAATAAGGAAATGACTTTGGCTATAAAAATACTGGCTTCCCTTGGTGGTAGCTGGTTCATCATGGGTGGCAGCTAAAGCCTCAGAAAGCATGATCAGATCAAGGAAACCTGTGGAATATAGTTTGTAGGGCTCTCTGCTGTTGCACAAGGAAACTTCATTTTTTCTCTGTATATTGAAAACAATTAATGAAAAGAGGGATGAAAAAAGAAAACACTCTCTTTGGAAGACTCACCTGACAGGTTAACTAAGCTTTATGCTGGTCTACCTACGTTCTCAATTTATGTCATCATTATGAACCATTTGTTTCATCCTTATATGGTGCTGATGTCCTGAAACCAAGAGTTTGTTGATATAAAGCTTATTTGTTTACAGATACCCCCAAACTCCTGCTGCTGTTTTTTTTTCTCTGATGCAGTAAAGTGAGAGACTAGGGATTCACTCATCATGTTTAACTTCTGGAGAAGTGTTTCCTTTAGGTCTCATGTTGTTGTCAGCAAATAAGGAGCTCTGTAGTTCCTCTCTGCACTGCAACATCTGTAGCAGACAAAACTCGAAACCCCTCAATTCCCAGTCATGAATGTACTATAAAAACAATGTGGCAGAAATGAAAATTGTTCCATTATAATTTTTCACAGTTCTTTTTGACAAAAGCCGAACAGCTCTCATGAATACACATTTTTCCATAACCTTATACATAATGCATTATGCTATACTAGGAGAGTTGGGAATTACTTGTCCCTAGTAAAGGGCCTTTGAAAGTGCACATTTGGTAAACAAACCAAACTCTGTGAGTGATGGGTACTCTTAACATACTATATTAACAACTGGGGAGTGTGAGCAGAGGGCAGGCACAACATTCTTTAACTATATTACATCTTCTAATGTAACACTATGAGGTAGATCCCTTTCTCTTTGTATTCTGCTCTCTAGTTTCACACTCTCCAAGCTGTCATTCTAGGGGTGTGTCTACACTACGGGATTATTCCGATTTTACATAAACCGGTTTTGTAAAACAGATTGTATAAAGTTGAGTGCACGCGGCCACACTAAGCACATTAATTCGGCGGTGTGCGTCCATGTACCGAGGCTAGTGTCGATTTTCAGAGCGTTGCACTGTGGGTAGCTATCCCATAGCTATCCCATAGTTCCCGCAGTCTCCCCTGCCCATTGGAATCCTGGGTTGAGATCCCAATGCAAAAACAGTGTAACGGGTGATTCTGGGTAAATATCGTCACTCAATCCTTCCTCCGGGAAAGCAACAGCAGACAAGCATTTTGCGCCTTTTTTCCCTGGATTGCCCTGGCAGACGCCATAGCATGGCAGTCATGGAGCCCGTTTTGCCTTTTGTCACTGTCACCATATGTGTACTGGATGCTGCTGACAGACGCGGTACTGCACTGCTACACAGCAGCATTCATTTGCCTTTGCAAGATAGCAGAGACGGTTACCAGTCATATTGCACTGTCTGCCATTGTAAATTGGCGATGAGATGACAGTTATCAGTCGTTCTGTATCGTCTGCTGCTATCATGGGTGCTCCTGGCTGGCCTCGCTGAGGTCGGCCGGGGGCGCATAGGCAAAAATGGGAATGACTCCCTGGGTCATTCCCTTCCTATGTTTTGTCTAAAAATAGTCAGTCCAGCCTAGAATATGGGGCAAGTGTACTAGAGAACCAGAGAACACAGCCGCTCCGGGTCAGAGCCCCAGAGATCCTGCAGAAATGATGAGCTGCATGTCATTCTAGGAGGTGCCCCTGCAATAACCCCACCCGTTGTTTCCCTCCTCTCCCAACCCTCCTGGGCTACCGTGGCAGTGTCCCCCCATTTGTGTGATGAAGTAATAAAGAATGCAGGAATAAGAAACAGTGACTTGTTAGTGAGATAAAATGAGGGGGAGGAAGCCTCCAGCTGCTATGATAGTCCAGGCAGGACATTAAAGGGTACGGGGGGAGAGGAGACCAGCCTTCCGCTGCTATGATAGTCCAGGCAGTACAGAATCTTTTCTTTAGACATGACGGGGGGGGGGGGGGCCTGATAGAGCTCAGCCCACAGTTGCTATGATGAGGACGGTTACCAGCCATTCTGTACCATCTGCTGGGAATGACCAGGAGTCATTCCTATTTTTACCCAGGTGCCCCCGGCCGACCTCACCGAGGCCAGCCAGGAGCACTCACGGGCTGATGACGAGGATGGATACCAGTCCTTCTGCACTGTACCGTCTGCCACTAGGGAGGGGAGAGGAGAGGATGCTGCTGTTTAGCGCTCCAGCACCCCGTCTACCAGCAGCATGCAGTAGACATAGGGCGACATTGAAAAAAGGCGAGAAACGATTTTTTTTCCCTTTTCTTTCGGGGGGGGAAGGGTGTAAATTGACGACATACACCCTGAAACACCTGGGAAAATGTTTTTGACCCTTCAGGCACTTGGAGCCCAGCCAAGAATGCAAATGCTTTTCGGAGACTGCGGGGACTGTGGGATAGCTGGAGTCCTCAGTCCCCCCTCCCTCCCTCCATGAGCGTCCATTTGATTCTTTGGCTTTCCATTACGCTTCTCAAGCAGCACTGTGCTGAGTCCCTGCTGTGGCCTCTATCTATCATAGCCTGGAGATTTTTTCAAATGCTTTGTCATTTCATTTTCTGTAACAGAGCTCTGATACAACAGATTTGTCTCCCCGTACAGCGATCAGATCCAGTATCTCCCGTACGGTTCATGCTGGAGCTCTTTTTGGATTTGGGACTGCATCGCCACCCATGCTGATCAGAGCTCCACGCTGGGCAAACAGGAAATGAAATTCAAAAGTTCGTGGGGCTTTTCCTGTCTACCTGGCCAGTGCATCCGAGTTCAGATGGCTTTCCAGAGCGGTCACAATGGTGCATTGTGGGATAGCTCCCAGAAGCCAATACCGTTGATTTGCAGCCACACTAACCCTAATCCGACATGGCAATACCGATTTCAGCGCTACTCCTCTCGTCGGGGAGGAGTACAGAAACCGGTTTAAAGAGCCCTTTATATCGATATAAAGGGCCTCATTGTGTGGACGGGTGCAGGGTTAAATCTATATAACGCTGCTAAATTCGGTTTAAATTAATGTAATGTAATGTAATGTAGACCAGGCCTAAGAGAGCTGAATAAACTCCTACAGGAGAATGCACCAGGGGCTGGTTTCACAAGAGGACTTTGGCAGCTGCCACCTTAGGCATCTAAATTCCAGAATCAGGTCCGGATGGGATTCACAAAACCCCTGTTCAGCTGCCACTTAACCCTGTAAATGCCCAAGCTCGCTCAGTGCCTATATTCTTGCAGTCAAAGTTCCCTAGGCACCTATGTTTCTGCCTCTGTATGTGCTGCAGCCCCATGCCACACATCTAAGCCTCAGAGTCATACAGGAACTAGGGAAAGATAGGCCTTCTTCCATCTAACTTGCCTGTAGGCTTGATCTGGTAGGCATGCTCAGACCTTGCTTACTGGATCGGGCCCCTGTCTGCTTGCACAAAGTGACTGAGGGTGGGGAGAATTTCCTCCCTCACAACTTTTAACCTAGTGGTTAGGGTACTCACCTGGGATATGGGAGATTCTTTGTTCCAGGCCCTGCTCCACCTGAAGAAAAGAAAAGATTTGACAGTGATCTACTCCCTCTGAGGTAACTGCTCCAGCCACTGAACTATAGGCTATTCTGGCGTAGGGCTCTCTCAGTCTCTCCTGGTGTTATACTGTGGGTAAATAATGAAATAATTCCGGGGGGGCGGTGCAGAGAGAGAGTGCACAAGTATGCGACTGCCTCTGTAGCTTGGCATTAGAGCACTCACAGGGGAGACCCAGGCTTCCTGTGCTAATGACTTTTAAAAATTATGTATCCACATTAGGAATAGCTTTAACAGGACAGACAGAGAGAGCCCCGTATTAGAATATTGCCTAGCCTAGTGGTTAGAGCACTCACCTGGGAAGAAGTAGATCTTTGTTCAAATCCTCTTCCTCCCCTCAGTTGGAGGCTGGACTTAAACCTGGGATCTCCCATATCCCTGTAAAGCATTCTACCTATTAGGGTAAGAATTATGCGGGAGGACCTTCCTCTTGCCAAAATGGCATAGGCACCTAACTCCAAGAGAGGATTTGCAGCTGAGCATCATGAGACGAGGGCACCCCCTCCCAGAGATGGGATTTAGGCACCTATCTGAGAAAGTGAGGGTGGAGGGGTTACCTTAGGAAAGCAGCTGCTTAGCCTACTGGCTTTTCTGAATCCCATTCTGAGGCTCTTCTCTCTCCTCATTCATTGTATAGGGAGCCCAGGTGCTGAAACCAGGCTTTGTGAATCCCGGTATTTTCTAGGTGCCTAAAAGTTAGGCGTGGTGACACTCAGCATTGCCACACCTAACTTCCTTTATGAATCTAGCCCACCATGTTACTGGAATATGATGTCAACCAATGTTAAACAGTAGCATATATGGCTGGTTGTTCTACAGATTACTTGGTGCTTTTCAAGTGGAAAACTTCTGAACCCAGATTAATGTTTTACTGCTTTTATTTGGTATTAGGTAGTTTGCAATCTCTATCTCAAAGCTTTTCAACCAGATTGATTTATAGTATGAAGATATTAGACATCTTGTGGAAAGAATTATTATTAATTGTTTGTGCGTAGTTTGTGTTCTACCTGTACATAAACATTAACAGAGATACTAACAGGATGATTGATTTCCCAGGAATGGGAAATAAGCAACCCAAGCAATGTTTATCTTAGACATCTGCAGCACTATGCTTCATGTCAAGAGGTTATAAAGAGTCCAGGGTAAGGATCAATTAAAAGAAGTTGCAGGAAATTCCTCATCATTGTTAGTCAATGAAGATTTATGGTGTTTGCTTCTGTAATAATTTACTGATTGGTACCGCTTGACTAATGCAGGCACATACCAGCTGAGCTCTAAGTTTATTTGAAATGATAAGGCAGTTTGTAACTGCTCTTCAGTGTCACTGGATAATTTACTTACGTGATTATGATTTAAGCTTTCTCCCCACTGTCCTCAACCCGGCAGGAACTGAGAATATTATGGACGTGAAAACATAAATTAGCTGCAGACAAACTGCATTTGTCTCTACAATACTGTATAGTGAGACACAGATGGAATGTACTTCCCTGAAAAATAAGAACTTGTTGATATCTACTTGGCTGTGGAAAATACACATCAGTCAGTAAACACAGAGCTGCAGATTCTACTCCCACTGAAGACAATGGCAATTTTGCCGCTGACTATTGTCTGAGCAGAATTGGATTAAGAGCTGTGAGCAGAGAACAACACTGTACAGAAATTAGAATTTCTATTACAAGGAATGCCAGGTGAAATTGGGTGGTGTTTTGTATCATTGTGATATTTCTCTTCTCACTTACCACTTGGTTTCATGGGAAATGTTGATTAAATGTGTCTATCTGTTTTTAAAAACACAAGGAGTTCCATGTTTTTTTATATGAAAGTCATTTTGACTAAAAATATTTCACTGGAATATGGGCTAAAAAATGTGTAACTTGGCCCAAAAAAAAGGGGGGGGGACAGGGGGACGGACAAAAATCTTGAATGAGTTGTAATGCAGTCCATTGTAAATAGCTTGCTCACATATAAGTAAGAATGATCTGCGTAAAGCAACAAATATTCACAGTTTATTATAATCCTTGTATATCCATGGGAGTTTAGCAATTGACTTCAATAGAGTCAGGATCTTTCCACAAGCATTTAAGAGTAATGGCAAAGATGCGTATGATTACAAATTATGATGCTAGGCTACCACAATAGGGTGACCAGATGTCCCAATTTTATAGGGACAGTCCCGATTTTTGGGTCTTTCTCTTATATAGGTTCCTATTATCCCCCACCCCCTGTCCTGATTTTTCACACTTGCTGTCTGGTCACCCTATACTATAAAGACAGGCACCTTAAAATATTTAAGGCAGATAAGTGTTTGGTAGATCTGATTATGTTGCACAAGAGAATGCTATATTTATATATTGTTGTATCAAGTAGATAATAGACCCATTTTGCTTAGAAATCATGCCTGGTTTTGTGAAATTTTCCATCAAAATGTATTCATTCTTTAGCTCATATTGAAAATCCTGGAATTTGAAGTAGTTTCACATTTTCTTAAGAATATTTTACATCTCCCTAGTGACAGTCCAGAAATGAAACTAATGTGTCTTAAAAACCTCTCTGTGAGGTAGTGTGGTCCAGTGGTTAGTGCACTGCAGTTGGAGTCAGGAGACCCGGATTCTATTCCCAGCGCTACTAGTGATCTCTTGAGTAGTATTACTAGCTGAGCTTTAACAAATAACATTACCCATTTCCCATCCTTTGTCTATTTTATTTATTTAGATTATGAACTCTTTAGGGCAGGAACTACCTTTTGTTATGTATTTGTTCAGTGACAAACGTGATAGAGCCGCAATCTCTATTTGGCACTACCATAATATGACTAGTAACAGTTCTTTGTAAAGTGCTTTAAACAGGGAAAGCATAATATAAATGGGAAGGGCCGGACTGTGAACCCCTGGCTTGTACTGGGGAGCAGTTACCCTCATGTTCCCATTAAAATGAATAGTATAGTCAGCTGAATAAGTACTCACCAGTATAAGTGAAGGGCACACAAATTGGTCCTAAAAAATCACTACTATTGTTCCTAGAGGTAAAATCAGCTTTCTAATAGTAAACGCTGCCTATTTACAATGCTACCTGTGCTGAGAGATCTGTGTTTTTCTGCAAATTCACATCATTTAAAAATAGACTTAAAATAGTAATGTAACCTGTGTACCAATGAGAAGCAGGGAGAAGATGAATATCTATCTTTATGTGCCAGACAGCTCCTACAACTTACATAAGACTTGCAGTACTGACTGTTCACTGCCAAAGCCATCAAAGCAGTAGGAAGGACCCAGAAAGTGAACCTTTCACTTTCTATAGCTGCAGATATTTCAGAGGTGGGAGGGGGTAGAGAAGGTAGAGAAACCAACAGGGATTTAACTGAAGGGTGTGAAGAGAGTATGAGTGATGTGTGTCTTCCAGCAACTCACAAAGTGGCAGGAGCATAACCAATAATTTTATTTATCTTTGGCAAAAGGTATTTGGCCTGCCACTGTAGATTTTTCATTCTGCCACAGCACACGTGTCAGATATAGAAAGTTCATCCTTTTTATACACTAAGGAGTAAGAAAACAAAAAGTGCAGCAAGCTCATGTTCTCAAGGCAAACTACAACAAACAATAAAGAGGGCATCTGAGTACAGTCATATTCATTCAGTTGCCCAAAGGTACAGGTAGTACTGATAAAAATGATTGTGGAAGACAAGTTCTTCTATTTTTCTATCAAGCAAAGGCATTGGGTGATTTATGTGGAGTGAGTAGCAGCAACACAGCAGGGCATGCTTTTGTACTGGAGCAAAGCCAAAATTGCATCATGCCCTGTGGGCATGAATGACCCAGGTCTCGCAAGAGGCTGGGGAAAAACTGAAGCACTGGGTAACCTCACAGATCTGCACAGGTGGTCAACCCCAAATTGCACCATTTTTATCTGGGAAAGGAAATATTTTAGTTCGCTTTCTATTACCTCTGACAGCATCAGTCATTTCTCACTTTCCATCAACAACCTGCACTAGTATTTATTTTTGTTATTTATTATTTTATTAAAAAAATGCAATACAATATTTTACTGATTTTTTTATATAATTGGTCATGTATAATTCTTCAACCTCCTTATCCGAGTTGGTTTGAGGAGATCATGGAGGCATGGTAAATAGACTAAGGAGGAAAATTAGAGGCATAGGGAAAGCATGGAAGGAGGAGATGGGAGAACACCAAGGAAATGGACGACAGGGGATGGATCACTTGATTATTTCCTGTTCTGTTCATTCCCTCTGGGGCACCTGGCATTAGCCACTGCTGGAAGACAGGATACTGGGCTAGATGGACCTTTGGTCTGACCCAGTGTGGCCGTTCTTATGTTATATAGGCCTCTCTGGCAAGTGGCGTGGACTAACTGAAGTGGAAGTAACTGGAAACAAGACTCATTAGGTAACAAGGAGCTAAGCTGCAGAGGGCTGTGACAAGCTGTACGGAACTTTAGAGAACTTCACAGCCCACGCCCTACCCCACTGATGAGTCTACTGAGGCAGAGTATGGCCTGCTATATTTTTATGGAGACTAGTGACCAGCCAAGGTTCAGAGTCAATCTAGGGAGACACTCCATCTGGGGGCTCATTTTGCAGCTTAGTTTATAAGCTAATGCTATAAGGCAGAAATGTAAGTGGAGACCTGTGCCAAGTTTGTATGATTTTGGTCAAACCAGGATAGATGGTAAGGATCATTTTTTTTTATTATTTGTATTTTGCTAATGAACCCTATGTACTAGATGCTTTCCAAACACATTCAAAGACACACACACTTCTAAGAGTTTCATCCTGAGTCTTCTGGGAACCCAGTGCCAGATTATCCGCTTTTGTGAACTGGGATAGCTCCATTGACTTCTATGGAGCTAACCTGATTCAAACTAATACAACTCTAATTTTTTTTCTTACGACTCAGACAAGAGCTCCAAAGCTAAGAGTGGGAACTCTGGATAAATGTGGACTTTTAAAATAGAAAACATTCTTTATCAGAATAATATTAAGTAATATTAAAATATATATTTGAGATCATATATCAACTACTATGATGTTACATTCCTGTTACATTCCAGACACATGTAATGTCTATAAAATCGATGAGATACTTATCTGTAAATATCAAATATACACATCATGGCCACATGGGTAAAAGTAGAATGATTTATTTTCATAATATTTTGAAGTAGCATATTTATATTCTTAGACATATCAACCAGACAAAAAAGGCATGCAACACTTTTACTTGGCATCAGTAATGGACACCTCATATTTTCTACTTACCTAATCTGACAAAAATGATAGAAATCACCTTGTTGCAGGGGGAAAAAATTGAAAAGCTCCTGGACTACCTTGGAAAAATCTAAATGCCTTTTGGACACTTAATAAATATTGGAGTTGCTGATTTAGGGCATTTGGGGGAAGGTGGTTGGCCTGGTAGCTCTTACAGAATATCCAATGTAAGAGAACACAGCAGAATGGAAATTGAGAGTACGAACATAATTCAATACCTGTTGGTAAAGTGAATTAAATTTATTGAATCTGTGCCTATGGTGATTATAACAGTCATGGATAAATGAGAAGAGAAGGAGGAAATGCTTTCTGTGTTGTGTGTTTTAGATATACATATGTCAGTTAAGCTGCTAGGATTTGTCTGTTTAAGCTGAGGCTTAACTCTCAAAACAGACACATTGGCATGGGATGTCAGTGACATTTTGCCTTCCTGTGCAGCACTGATCAGTCATGATCTATTAGAATCTGCTGGGCAAACTCATATGATTGATTTATTACAGTTACAGAGAGGCTGGAGATAGGCAGACAGATCACAGAAATGTAGGGATGGAATTGATAGAGAGGTCATCTAGTCCAACCCCCTGCACTGAGGCAGGACTAAGTAAACTTAGACCATCCTTCATAGATGTTTGTCTAACGTGTTCTTAAAAATCGCCAAGGATGGGGATTCCACCATCTCCGTTGGAAGCTTAGTCCAGTGTTTAACAATCCTTATAGCTAGAAAGTTTTTCTTAATCTCTAACCTATGAGTCTCTTGCTGCAGTTTAAGCAGATTTCTTCTTGTCCAAACTTCAGTGGACATGGAGAACAACTGCTCAGAGATCTCTTTTTATAACAGCCCTTAACGTATTGGAGACTTTTATAAGGTCCCCAGTGTCGTCTTTTCTCAAGGCTAAATGTGCTCAGTTTTGTTTAATCTTTCCTCATAAATCAGGTCCAGCCTCAATCCAGTTTGTCTACATCTTTTGAAAAGTCCGGTGCCCAGAGCTGGACACAGTGGCTCTACCTGAGGCCTCACAAGGGCTGAGTAGAGCAGGAAAAATATCTCTCATGTTTGACATATTGCACCCTTGTTAATACACCCTAGAAAATTAGCCTTTTTTGCACTTTGTTGACTCATATTCAATTTGTCGTCCACTGTAAAAGTAAATCCCTAGGTTCTTTTCAGCAGTGCTACTGCTTAGCTAGTTATTCTCCATTTTGTAGTTGTGCATTTGATTTTTTCCTTCCTAATTGTATTACTCTGCCCCTGTCTATACTAAATTTCATCTTTTTGTTTTCAGACCAATTCTTCAATTTGTCAAGATCCGTTTAAATTCTAATCCTGTCCTCCAAAGTACTCTTAATCTCTTCCAGCTTGGTGTCATCCATACATTTTATAAGTATATTCTCCACTCCATCATCCAGGCCATTAATGAAAATATTCAATAGTAACATGAGACCAGGACAGATCACTGCAGGACCCCACTAGATACACCCTCCCAGTTTGACAGAGCACCATTGATAACTACTTTTTAAGTGCAATCTTTCAAACAGTTTTGCATCACCTTATAGTAATTTCATTAAGTGGTTCACTAACTATGATTTTTATCACTACTACACTCATCCTCCTTTCCCCCCTTTACTTTGTATTGTTATATCCATTTTTTTCATCTGGTCTTTAAGTACATTGTATATTCTTCTAGGAAGGATTGTATTTTACTTTGCATTTTCACAGCAACTAGCAAAACAGGCCCTCAGATACTGAACATGGAAAGGACAGATCCATGCCTATGTAATCTATACATTTTTGAAATATCCATCACTGTGGCATTCATAAATTAATAGATTTTAAGGCCAGAAGGAGCAATAGATCACAAATATTAGATTAGATTATAACACGAGCTAGAGAATATCGAGATACCCCTGTATTGTGTTTGACTAACACACATCTTCCTTTTAAAGCATCCAGTCTCCACAAAGAGATGGTAATCTTCCACTTCTCTTGCTAATCTCTTCCATGTGTGCCTGTATCTAGAATGCAAATATAGAAAGGATAGTTGACAAGACCATTTTGGGTTGGGTAGGTAGAATGAGGCCCCATGGAACATAGAAAAAAATCTGCCTTCAACTATCTCAATGTATAGCAAGGTCAAGGGTTCCAGCAGGCCTGAAAACAATGACTGAGCCATCCTTAACAAAGCCAACCTGTTCCTGTATGTTGAAAGGTTATGCTGGCAAACTGAAGAATCCATCTGGTTCAAGCTGCAACTCAACCTTCCAGCATCATTTCTAAGTATTTTAAAGTTAGTTTCCAAGCAGATCTAATCTGTTTTTAATTTTTAAATGTTTCATCATGTGGATAAGAATAGAATCCATTTGTAAGAAGATTTCTTGGGGTACAGCTCTGTGGGTTTAAAATACAATTTTAATAGTTTCTGAGAATTATGCAGTGTGAAACAAGTATTCAATTTCTTAAAGCTCTTATCTCTCTGTTTACCACTTTACCAAGGACACTGAACTGAATTCCAATCCTCAGACTTAACTCTCAGCGAGAGAAAAATGCTGGAGTTTATGTAAATGTAGCGTGTGTATTTAACAACTGAATGTTATCTTATTATAGCTTTCCAAAAGGTCATTACTTTTATTATTTTATTTCAATAAACCTTGGAATTTTAGACAAAACCCGGTCACATTTATGGCACCATTCTGCAGGAACCTGCTATTTTCATTTTAGCGGTCTATTGAAGATAAACTTTTTTATTACAACTTTATTAAAAACTCTCATAGACCACACAGTTCCAACAAGACCTTAATCACTTTTCACTTATGCTCTAAAATGAAATGTCAAGTGGATTAATTCCACCTCCCAGCCTTCCCCCTGCTTTGTTCCATATCATTCCTGAATACCCTGCGCTTGGTTGGCACGAATCAGAACATAAGAAAGTTGGCATGGCTATAGACTGATCATTTATGTAATGTGCACTCCGATGTGTACAGAGGGGAATTGGTAATTACATGGTATGTCTGCATATGCAAAACAGAAAGGGACCACATGTCTATAGTTCCTGCCTCTGAGATTCTTTCTAGATCCTAAGAGACTTCACTCTCCCCATGTGAAACCTCATCTGAGGTCTTCAAACTAACATTACCCTCCTGATGATTCTTGATCTGCCTTTTAGTTTTAAGTATGTATAATCGCACTGAAGTCATAAGTACAAGTCATGTGACTAAAGTTGCATACCTGCTTATGAGTATGCAGGGTCAGGACCTTAACTTTCAATATAGTCTCCCCCCCCCATAACAGGGAAGAACTGCTGGGGAAAGTGGTTTTTATATTAAATAAACATCTGTTCCATCCGTATTTACAAGTCTGAAACTTTGTTTAATTTTGGCACAGGTGTATAGCTTTCCGTGCTGAAATAATCAGACAATTGCATAGTAAAGCTAATTATTTTAGCCCCATAATTCTTTTAAATGGAATACAATTTTAAGTTACCATCTGTTGTCTGTTCAGGAAAGTAGTTAGTGTTCTCAGTCCATCTAGCTATGCTGGAAAACCATTGCCACATTTGCCGCTAATTGAGAGCAGAGAGGGCATAGATTGAATGGCCATAGGCCATAAAGTATCTTCTTCCCCTCTAATGGGGTGGGGCACACTGTGGGGACAGAATGGGGAAGCTTGTACTTTTTGCAACTCCAGTGTACCTATGCTGTAGTGAACAGGTGTTTTCAGGACTTTCAATCCTGTGTCCTTCACCAGCTCTAAATTTACACTAAAAACTCTGGAGTGTTTGAAGGGGTTGACATACTGAATTGACAACTGTCAAGACTTGTTACATGATGTGAAATACAGATTTCTGAGTATTCATTTGGCAGTAGGGCCTTCAGTATATAGCGTCTTGCTATACAGTAACAACCTTTTAATGCAACACTGCATATTACCAAGAAAAAAAGAACACAGCTTTCTCTGATTAGCAGGCAAATTTGTAGTGTGTATAATGAAGCAATTAAGTGAGCTGTAAGATTGCTCACAAAATGCCCGAACAAAAATTCTCTAGCTATAGTTTGTCTGTTAACGTGAACCAAACCAGGTGATTAACCATGGTGTAGCTAAGAGTGCTCCAAAAGTGTTGCAGAGCAAATCTGCTGCATTAATTGTACATCTTATCCAGACACTTTAACATTCTGAACACACATTTAGTGCTGCTAAAGCAACTGTGTCTGATAGAAGGAAATTCACTGTCTACAGATCATGTAAAGCTGCTAATGATCATTTTAATTAACCCCCAAAACTTTATGCATGACTAGTATTCAGCCAACCTTTTGATACTAGGCAGGAACCTATTAGAGGCAGTTTGGATGATGAATAAATTGATAAAAGCTTCTACATCAATAGATGTTAAAACATGTTAAAGCTTAGTTGGTTTAATTGTTACAATATTTGTAGTGATCTATTATTCAATAGGAGTATTAATATTACTAAAGCTAAGTTAAGTTGGGGCTAAAAATTGGTGCTTACATGAAAACACAAGAAACACTAAAGTGAGACAAGTGTGCTTGTTGGTGCTTAGGTCTGATACAATAATAGCAGGGCACAGCAATTAACTTGATTACATTTTCATTCGTTGTCATCCTGCAAGTAAACAAAATGGGAACACGAACATGGGTTTATTTCTCAGTGTAGGGAACATTTATTACATGGCAGCACATATTTTTCTGCTGTTGATTTAAAGAAATGCACACTCATTGTTCAGGGTCTTGGCTTACTCGATTTATTTTGAAGTGGTGATTATCCAAAAATGTCTGTGTTCAAGGTTTTTGTGTTTTGCTTTTATAACAAAGGATCAATTATTTTGTGTAGATTTAATACCAGGGAACTAATCGTTTTTCAATATATACCCTGCTGTATATCTAAAGTTATTGAGCCTGGGACTGCAGAAGAGTTATTGTCTGAGCAGTGCTGTGAGGACTCTGCTAAACTTCTAATTGCTTACCTCCTCACTCTCTAATATTTCCTTCAGGGGTGCAATCAATTATTCTAACGAGTGGTGTTTCTCATTTCTTTTCAGGCATGTCTTATACCTTACCTAATCCAGCCTCCTTTCAAAACCATGCTAGAAATCTTCTCAGACAGATCTGACATTCTGTAAATTCAGAATGGATATTTACATTGATAATTAGTTCCTTGAACAGCCTAACCTCATAGACAGACTGGGCTTGGAGGATGAGAAAGCTTGAGCACTCTGATCATGATAATATAGAATGCTTGAACTGTAAAACATCTCCAGCATACTGCCATAATTTATGCCACATATTACAAATTAAAAGTCTGTGATGACTCATTTTTATTGCAAAGATCATAAAAAGGACAGAAAGTGGGACAGATTAATCAACGGTTTAATGAGGATGGAAAATGGTACAAAATTAATCCATTCTCAATATACTATTAAAATTGTAATCTCCATATCCTTTGTCGAATGAGGAGGTTTTTTTAAAAGCAGCAGCACTTTAAAATATCAAATCTATGCTGTAAGAGCAAAGTGATGGTACAATCGCAGCACTGCAATGACCTTATTTCACTCTTTTTCCCCCTTGCAATAAAAAGCAAACCTTCTTCAGGGAAATTTACTCTAAGATATATCAGGAGCTAGTTAAACAAATACTGTTCAAATCAGTGTATTGCCAAGCCTGTTAGAGGCCCCTGTTTTGATTTTGGTTCAGTGGCCAAACTGATTCCATCCCCCTCCTCCCACCACACCCTCAAATATTGTTTTGATAGAATGAAATACTTCATTCAACTTAAAACTAAACATTTAGTTTTTGGTGGGATTTTTTTGGTACTTTTTAAAGTTAAATCTAGCTAAATTTCAAAACAAAATGTTATTTTGAATCAAAGTTGAAACATTTTCATTCTCAAAATGTCAAAGCAAAGCATTGTAACTTTAAAAAAAAAAGGGTTTTCACCATTTAATTTTTTTTGGCAAAACTATTTTTTACCCAAATTCACAAACAGTTTTGGTAAATAAATTATTCACTGAAAAAAAATCACCCCACTCTAATTCTGAACCTGTTTGGCCTGGATTGAGGTGGCATGGTACTATGCCATCCCTGGAGTACCCCAAGAAAGGAGCTGTAAGGCTCACTTGTTCCAGGGGGAACTAATCTGCTATGTCCCTTGACCGGAAGGGGGAAACTATTCACCTTTCCACTAGCTCAGTTCCACAGCTAGCTGGCATTGGAGGGGGTCAAAATCAAAGTCCTTTCCACTCCTTACTCACATGCACGGGAGCAGCCTCATACAGATTGTGTCCTTGTCCCTATTGTGTGAGCTGTGATGCAGGTAGCCTGTGCAGCATAAGAGGCACCTTGCTATGTGGGCTCAAAGGGAAATTACTGTATTATTTTATTGTAAAGAAAGAGAACTGTCCTGATGCTTTGGATTAATAGCAATACAAGAGGGAAAATAATTTTTCATTTTTGTGTGGTCTTTATGCTGCGTTAACTACAAAGTGGCTTCAGTTTAAAAGGCTTGGCAGAGGACCAGAATTTAACATTAGGGTTAGACCTCTGAGCTATTTTAGCAGCAAAGAGTCCTGTGGCACCTTATAGACTAACAGACGTTTTGGAGCATGAGCTTTCGTGGGTGAATACCCACTTCGTCGGATGCAGCTATTTTAGTCACCCTCACTTTCAATGGTTTCTTCGCTCCTGACCAAATCTTCTCATCAAATCTTGTTGCTTCTCCCTCTGTAACGTTTGTCATCCACTCTTCTTCATCCCCACTGTCACAACACATTTCTCTCTCACACAAGGGTGACACTAATTACCCCTTCTCCAACCTCTCTAATGCTCACCTTTTCCCCTTCTTTCTTTCTGACTTCTAGTGGGTAAAATAATCTTCTTCTCCCACCACTCTGCCTGCATTGCTTCCCTCCTCTTCTTATTATTTGTGTTATCATAGAGCCAGCATCCATTGTCCTAGGTGCTTCAGAAACCCACCTCTAAGAGCTTAGAATCTAAATATAAGACCAGCGTGGACACAGCCTGATGGATGAGAGTACGAACAAACAATGAGACAATATTGATAAACATGATAGGCGGTGGTCTCAGCAGCCTAACTTTTGTCATATTTTATATGCTTCACTGCAGATGAGAGTTGCAAGGAGGAGAATAAGTTAGATGTGCAGATGTTTATGGGGAGCAGCTCCCAAGTGTGGGGGGCAGCGAAAGGAGAAAGCACAAAAGTGATTGCTTGAAAATTCCAGTGGAGGCTGGTATCATGGGCCAGTTGGAGACAGGAGATGACCTTTCAAAACTGAATAAGAGATGATAGAAAGGGTGGAGTTAGGCCACGAAGGGCCTTGAAGGTGAGCACAAGCAGCTTATGTTTGGTAAGGTAGGGAAGGGGGAGCCAGTGGAGGGATGCTAAGAGGAGGGCTGACATGGTCAGAGTGATGGGGTAGGAAAACGATCTTTCCAGCAGCATTCTGAATGGATATGACTGGGGCAAGATTGCATTTGTCAGAGAAAATGATGTTTTAGTAATCGAGACATGAGATAAGAGCCTGGGAAGAATTTTAGCGGTGTGAATGGTTAGGAAAGGCCATATCTCAGAGTTGTTATGCAGAAAGAATCTGGAAGACTGTCATAGCCTGGATGTGAGGACCTAAAGAGAAGTCTGAGCTGAAGATGACGCCAAGGTTATGGTGAGAGTGACAAGCAGGATAGTGGTGTTGTCCAAGTGATCAAGGAAACTACCAATAATACTGGCTTTCTGCATAAAGTTCTGTCTTTTTATCTTGATTTTAAGGCTGCACATGACTCAATCCCAGCCAAAATTTCATCTACCATCACTCCTCACCTTTCCCTCTCCTTCCTTTCCATACTGCTGGGCTGATTCCAAATAGGTTAAAGTTTTATCCTGGGGAGAATTTTTGTGTCCCAGTTATGATCCCAAGAAAAGGAGGATTTATTATAAACAGAACTATAATTTTAACTAATGAAGTCCTAACATGAGTTTTAAATTCAGAACTTCTTTTGTTAAATGCCTTCACTTACGTGTTCATATACATTTTTTGTCTTGCTGTACCTGCTTAAATTTACTAAGAGATTGCCAATCAAATGGTTGTTCCATTGTCAGCAATAAAATTATGCTTAAGATTCCCTTGGTATACACATGTAATTTAAAGAATGACATCTGTCATTAGTATCCACTTAAACAGTTATAATGTCAGATTATTGACAAGTGGCATTAGTTGGTACATTTTTCTATCTTTATCTGTTTAGTAACATTATTTAAGTCTGCAAGAGATGCTGGCCTTTTAGATATGAATGCATTTCTGATGTCTGACATGATGTGACTAATGGCATTTTACATCATACTAAAGAAACAGTGCTGCTGATCAGTTATTAGCAAAATATTGTCTAATATATAGAGACAATATATATTGTATAATTGAAAACTTCAGTGAAAGAGGCAGGAAATTAGAGACAGTCAGCCCAATTCTATCCTTAGTTACTTGAGTTACTTCTGATTTTTAAATATTTAATGAAAGCACAGTTCTTGTCCAATTAAAGAAATATACTGCTTATTTTATTATTGTGTAATACTTAATTCAACTGAAGTTTTAGTAAAGTAAAGCTGACCTAATTCTTTTCAAAGTGTCCATGCCTTCAAGTATGTAAGATACTGCTACCAGTCTGACTGTGGAGGAGGTATTTATTACATAACACTGCACTGGCAAAATGTCAGATACAATAGTTTGGACTGTATCCAAACAGCCCCCAGAGACATTCAACTTAAATAAAGGCTTTCCTTGACTCTGAAGTGACTTCTTTGAGTCATATGATCTTTCTGTGTCCTCCTAGCAGTGCTGTTGGCAAACATTGCTTACTGAGTTATCATGTTGTAACACTACAATTCTTGGATTACGATGCATTGGCTTTAGGAAAATAGCCTGTGAATCCTCAGTGAGTAGGACAAAGGTAGAGTTTAGTTTCATTGCTGGTAGCAGCTGATAGTGTGCCTCCTACAACACAAAACAAAAAATGCAATGTGTTGTACAGTTTGGCTATTTCTATTTTAGCTGGGCTTGAAAGAGGGCCTGATTATCTTGCTGAAACTCCTATTTGAACCTAACAGAGACAGTTTGGTGTTTGTAGAAGCACTAAAATCAAAAGGAAAGCTCTGCAGTAAAAAGTAATGGAAGGAAGCTCTGGAGAAAGTCTGGCAGAGACTTCTGTTGCTGGAAGATTCCAGCTGCTACAACAATCACATCCAGGAGGTGCTTATTATTTGTTTAAACTTAAAAACCCAGAGAAGAAAATTCTGTCTTTTTACCACCAGGATGATGTTCACTTCCCTCTCAAATTCCACACAATTGTTCTGCTAATCCTCATTGGGCTAGTGTTAATCCCTGATAAATCTGGCTATGCCAATATCTGAATACTGCCCACCTTAGTCTGTTTTGGATCTCTGGAATAACCCATTTCTCAAAGTTTTCAATTTTGGTAGTGTTCCAATTCTCCACTGCTACAGTTGGTACAGATCCAAGCCTTTTAACATGAGAAATAGCAAGGAGAGGACAGGAAGCTTAGGTATGAAGTAACGGAAAAGGGAAAATCAGTGGAGGGATTCATATGGCTTATGTGGTTACTATGAAGTATATGATGTATTATTCTGCCATGAAAAATAGTTCCTAATACAATAATAAGAGAAAATGGTAGGGAAAGATTAAGTATAGTTTTTCCCTGATGCAATAAGTATTTGTTAATTTTTTTTCTTATTTTCCTTTTTCTTGTTAAAATTTCTTGGACTATTTGGACTTCTCCCTCGTCTATTCTCTTATAATTCCAGATATTATTTTAGTATCGTATTAACTCACTTTATTAAAACTAAAGGCTCAAAGACCATTGGTTTCAGCAGTTGTTGGATCAGGTACTATACAGTTGTGAGTTAAAAGGTGAGTTGAGACATCATACACTGCTGCTGAAATGGCCACATGGCACTCTGAAAGGAGAGATGCAATTTAATAATTTCTTTTCTCTCCCTCCCCTCTTTATTTTTCAGCTTCCTTAAATCTATATACAGTCCAAATCACCTGTGTGAAGTATGCATATTTTCACATACACTGCCTTTGGTTCCTGATCATCTCATTAGCCATGTGCATGCATCTCCTATTGCATCCTATCTTCAGAACCAATGACAAGGAGAAAGGCACTGACTTCAACAGAAGTTGCACACAAGCAACTACATTAGAACATAGCACGTACCATGTTATATTGAACAGTGTAGCGATAGTTAAGCAAGGGAGAGTGAACAAGTCCTCACAACTAGTAAGAAGCAGTTTTATTTTTCATTGCTCTTCATCTAACCCATTTCCTTCTTCTTTTTCCGAGCATTTTTCTTCGTTGTATCACAGCCATGAAATCAGAGGTGGCAAAGATGTTAGCTTCTCTAGTGCCTGCCAAGTCGTCAGTGCAGAACTGTTCTTTCCAGTATATTATTCTAATGCATTGTCTACTCCAGTTTAAAATTCCACAAGAGATGAAGTTCTCATGCTTAAGTTTGTTAAATCTTGCAAGTTTGGAATTCATTTTTTTCAATCATGTCTCGTAATATGAAGCATCTGATGTGCATTTTTCTGCATGTGTCAGACCAAAGTCAGATTACCCTGTTACAGTTATTTTGAGAGTTCTGGCTGTTACCTGAGCAGGCTGGGTATTTTGGTTGGCTGTCTGGTCTTATTTTCATGCTGGAAGTATTTGGCATTAAACACAATAACAAAAAATAAAAACCCATCATGGTCTTGTGATAAAAATATTGTTTTAAGTAAAAAAGAATAGGCATTCAGAAGAAACCAGACCGAATGGCAATTACACTCCCAAGCTTTTCTGTTCCATTTGTAAGCCTTCAAGGCTGGGGTTTTATAAACAGTTTGAAAACCAACATAAACATCTCTGAAATATTGGGTACTGGGACATGAAAACTTCAGCACAAACAGCAGATTCTTTTATGTCTACAGGAGAGAATGTCTGCGCTCCACACCTCATCTGCAAGTGCTGAATTTTATGTTATACCCCTGCAGCAGCTTGTTTTACTTTATACAGTAAAAGAATGAAGCATGCTTTACCTCTCAGCTCTAGGAACAAAGCATAAATATCCTTTGTATCATTCCTTGATAAATCTAAACAGTGAGGTATGGGGAAAGACACACAACTGGTCTCATTTAGAGTCAACAGAACTCCAAAGTGACCTTTCTTTTAAATTGTTGGACTTTATAGAAGGACTGCACACAGTGGTATCGCATTCTGAACATGTCTAAATAAAGGTCTGAGGGTCATTAAGCAAATCTGAGGGAAGGGCTGAAAACCCTAAGTTCCCGTGCTGAAACTATACATTACTCTAAGTTCACTCAAAACTCACCGCAGGTTTCCAAACCCGATGAAACCCAAACCTCCATTATAAATAAAACCAAGACAGATGGCTCTATCCAGGCTAAATTCACTCCTATGGCTGCTGATCTGCAGACTTTTAGGAACTACATGGTACTGAAGTGATTGGTTCTTCCTTGACTCTAGGATGGGGCAATAAAAGTATGTGTGAATGTGTGGGGGAAGGTGGGAACATGAAATATGAGGGTGAAATCCTGGCTTCTTTGAAGCTAATGGGAGTTTTGGGCATTGGATGGAGCCTGAATTTCACTCATGGACATCAACAGCAAAATATATCTTTCAGACTTTCGCCAGGAAAATAATACAGGCCCTGTAAGCTAAAGATGTTGGCAAACGTTTTCTTTCCCCCACAATTGTATACTTCAGGCAACTGAGTTCCTTGAGTCCCCTCATGTTGACATCTTCATTAACTATTTGTTCCTACTGCAACAAGACAGCCTGATGCTACTTTTCTAGTCTCCAAATGCCTTATTGCAAGTTATCTCCATAATTATTCATCATCACTGATGGCACATTCAATTTTACTTACCCTATAGAAGATCCCTGAAGTTATGTCTACACCACACACACCAGGTGACATGGTGTAGGATGCGCATAGCCATATGCGTCAGTAAAAAGCAGGCTGTGTCCACACTGTGTTGCATAGCTACATGCAGCAGTGAAAGGCTCTGGCAGGGGGATGCAGTGGGTAAAGGCTCCAGCAGCATGGTTAGTCTAGGGGAGGCACTGTTTGGGCATACAAAAAGCCTTGTAGGGTATATACCCTCAGGGTTCAGGCATATCTTTAGTCACTTGAGCAGTCTTTCACTGTCTACACTGCCATTTATACTTGTGCTATGGGGACGTGCAGTTTATATAAGCTCCACAATGGTGTGAGGAGTGTGCAGGGTAGATATACCTATCGTGTTGTCTTCCCAATAGCTGAAGTGCACAAGCAGAAAACTCTACAGAATTATTCCACTCTCTTTCTGGCCTTTGCTATGTCAATGATTCAAATGGAGATCAATGGATTTATTTGTGTGGGCTGTTATGGATGGCAAGACTTGATGGAGTTTAGATTTGCATGTGGGAAGCTTTGTTTTTTTATATTTATAAGGGATTAAGTTCTGCTTGTCAGAGGAAAGCTGCTATTTAATTTTAGTTTTGTTCTTGTGATTTGTGTCAGGGCCCCTTTTCTTTTTGTAACAGTTCCAATAAGTGAAAATATTTGAGTGTAGCAGTTATGTGAGTTTCTTTGCTCATCTCTCTTTTTCTTTTTAAACTTAAACATAGTTCTTCTTAACAGCCACTCTAATCCATATTCTTATTTTCATCCTCAGTTTGGCAAACTTTGTTATTTCTGACATTCCAATCTCTCACTTGTTTGTTTTGTCTCTTCAGATATGTGTTCAAAATTGTCCAGTTTCCTCAGCTTTCTCATTATTTTTTCCAAAACCCCATGAAATGTCACATAATAAGAGGACAAACAGGTCTAACATTTCATACAAGGCGACTTGATGGATTGGGTGAATCTAGTAATGATATCCAATATATGAAATCAATAAAAGATCAATAAAACATAACATACGATAAATATAGCACATTTATATAGCTACTAGAGGGTGAGATTAGGTAGTCCTTACCAATAGAACTCCAAGATTGATCCCAAAATAAATTACTGCTGGAAATCACATTGTTTTCCAGTTTTCCATCTCAGTACAGGCAAAACAAATCATAACCTAGATATTATTTATAATATTTTAACGTGTTCATGTTATTAGACCAGTATTCAAATGTGGGAACCTCTAATAAATGGTTTGATTCTTTCAGAGGTGCTGAGTACCTTCAGCTTCCATTGAAGTCAAAGAGAGTTGTGGGTACTCAGCCGTCTGAAAATCAGGCTAGTCATTGAAGTCAATGAGAGTTAAACATGTCTCTACATCTTTAGAGACCAGGGCCCTACTTAACTAAACAATAATTTAAAGCTCCAACACTGCAGTTAATTCACTGCAGGCAGACACTGCAGTGTGGATATGTGAAGCCCAGTTGATGTCAATGAGCTCCATGCTGGCTCAGCTGTTTGCCCGCACAGAGTGAACTGAAGGATCAGAATTTTTGTGCTTAGTTCTAGACACTCAAGTTTAAATCCATTGGCTATACATTTTCAGTAGCGAACAACAGTGGAAGTGTTTTTCGTTTTGGTAGAGAAAAGTCTAGTGCTATATTTCATATAGTTGATGGAGTAGCATGCAGTATGAGATTAAGAAAATCTGCATTGCAATAATAGGAGCTAGAAACACAGCAAAAGATGTGTAAAGATTTAGTAGATGCTGCAAAGGAAACGTTAATCTGTTAGGATCCAAATTGCATCTGATTTTCTGCAGTCTGTTACACAAACAAGGAAAGGTCAGAAAAGTATACACGAAAAGTATACAATTGCATTCCACTGTTTAAGGACTATTCCCACAAGCTTTCACTGGACAAGGCACAATCTGAGCCTAGGAGCAGAATTTGGCCCTAAAGTTACTAATTAGGAAACGTTAAAAGCGGAAAAGGAAAACCAAAACAACTTGGAACAGGGTTTTTGTTTTTAATTGTCTAGCCAAAGAGGCTGAGTAGTACTGCAGTGAAATCAAAAAAGGAGTCTAAAAGCCTGGGCTTGCGCCCATGGTGCCAAGGAAAAACAGTATGTGACCTGTATAATGAAATCTGCAGCTTAAGAAGTGGAGACTGTTGGCTCCATAAAATCAGATGTGCTCATAGTAGCAAATATTAATGCCATAACTTAGAATTTTATACATTAGGATCTTTCAATTCAAATTATTTATCTGGATTCAGTGGGGTTCTGAGAATTTTTGTTTGTGCTTTTTGTATGTGTGCAGAAGTATGATTTATTGTCACTGAACTTTTTATATGTTATAATAATTCTTCAAAGTCTATAACACAATAATTAGATGCCTTCAATTTTTCAAAATGTATTCTGTGTATGTCAGACTTCTCAGTTTATTGTTATGTCAGACAAAAAACACACACATTCATAATGTTATTGCATGCCCTCTGGCATTATTTATGTACTAAAAATTCAAAAGGAATTGTGTTACCGGAAAATGTCTGACAATGGTGTATCTCAAACCTCCAGCTACATTTAGATAACTTTCTTTTCAGTGGTTTAAACTTTAATACTCCAAGAGATAGAAAGTGCAAATGTATCAAAATATTGCACAGGCTTCTTTTGTGCAAAAATTAAGGAGGAATAAAATATATTTTGTATAGATTTCCTGTGTCCTGAGCTAAAATTTACACATATGAGTAATCCTATTGATTTCACTATATGACCTCCCTAATTTGTGATGCAGTAAGGGAGTCCTGCACAAAATGAGGGGAGATCTCACTCCCCAATATTTGTCCGAATTATCTGCAAGCTTTTAGGCCCTAATCCTGCAATCACATATGCGCATGAGTAACTTTCTAGATGTCAGTAGTCCCACTGAATTCAATGGGACTATGTCTGTGTGTAAAATGAATCACATATGTAAGTGCTTGCAGAATTAGGGCTGTCTCCCATAATGTTTCACAGCTGTTTTCTGGAAAAATCTTTAGCCCTCATTGACCTGATGCAGGAATTAAATTGAAATGGATGATCTTTTTAAAATTAAATATTACTGAGTCATGTTATATTATGGCGCACCCCAAAACCCCCCAGTTTAAAAACAATCTATTCCATTGAGAATTGTGACTGAATCTTACTAAAACCCTATTAAACGCTGAGGATTTTCAGGCACATAGGAGGCTTTTGTTTCTGTTTATACACACGTCTGCCACCTTTTAAAATTGTTGCTTTTACAATGTGTAGAGTGAAGTGCCCTAGTGTCCTTGTCCACCTTAAAAATAACAGAAACCAGGTGGCTTAAGTTCAGAAAGGAAACTCAAAGGATTCCATTGCAAGTGATACATGGATATAAATTAGAAACAACTGGATCCAGACAAAAGACAAATAAAAAGCAAAACTTTGACTGGATTTGATATCATAAAATAAACTGATAAGGAATGTATTTGTTTAAGATGAATTTCACAACAAAGAGGTTAACAAAAGAAATTAAAGCTGGCAATCTGGGTTTCACTCCAGACTGAATACTCTAGACTTTTAAGTAGCATTCCTCAATCTCTCTCCTATGAAAAACTTCGGGGATTCAAGCATTGTTCTTGCGGATGGTGAGATTTGTGAAACTAGTTCTTAACAAACTAAGGAAAGTATTCCTTTAATATAGATTTACATTTCTATACGAAATAACGTAACCATATGTCAGCATGTAAGATATAAAATAGAGTGCTCCATCTTCATGAAAGTCAAACTTCAGATGAATTATCAGTTGCATATGACATGAGGTTATTCTACTAGCCTGAAACAAGTACTAACAGAAGGCCAGTTTAAAGATGTGTCTCAGTATAAAGGAATGTTTGTGAATTGGATAAGGTCCTTTTGTGCCTTTCTGACCTATTCAAAATTGTAAATGGTATTTCTCATGCTACAGGGCTGCCACTATAAAAGGGAGATGTTTCCATATTGAGGAGCACTGGATTGTGCAGGATCCCCTAGGGAGCACATGAAACATGGATTCAAAATGGCAAGAGGTGACTTTGAACTGGCCTGTTGCCTTTTATAAATGTCCAGTTTTGCCTTTTATAAAAAGGCATATTTGAACCTATGCCTCCATGTGTGTATGTTCAAATCCCTTTTTAAAACAAAACAACAGCTTTTAAAAGTGGGCACTTGCTTTTTGATGGTGCAATTTAAAAAATAGCCATTCAGGCCAACTGATAACATTAGGGGTCAGACTATGCATTGCTTACAAGGGCAAAACTCCCATGGATGTAATTTTAATATCAGGGCATTTGTCTTCAAGCAGAATTCCCAAAACAGCTGTCTTTTATACACTGTTTTTCAAGTAGAAAAAAACTTTTTTTATCCACCTCTGAATTTCTTTCAAACAGAGAAAGTAAACATTTTTAATACAACCCAGAAAATAGGAGGCTGTCACATGTGAAATGATGAAACATTGTAACTGCCTTGATCAGAGAACTCCTCAGATCTCATTGCATTTCTGAAGGGTGCTCAGATACCACAATGATGGGCAGAGGCACAGCATGAGAACCTGAATAGAATAATACAAATCCTCAGCTAAATTTTCTGGCATCATTGAATGTCTAGTCGCAGTTTACAGAGGTTAACATTTTCAGTGATATACTTAGGGAGATTATCTCATTCCTACACTTCCCATTTCTATTTTGGTACCTTACTGTGGCATCACTGTTGAGAGTCACTAATGAACAATCAATAAGACAGGGACAATGGAATAACTTTCTGGAAATCTAGCACTGTATATTCCATACTTTCTGATGAGAGAACGGTATAAACTGAAACTAGATAACTTAAATCCTTCAGACATGTATCCTCTTTCTTGGGAATGGCCAGAAGTGGCTAAATAAATTACAACAAACCTTCTTTAAAGAAGTGTTTTTCTACCATTTGAATTCAGTCTGTATCCTACATATCTAAATAAATAGTAGGTGTAGGTTTCAGTGAAAGAAAAACAGTTCAAAAGTTTGAATCTGATTCACATACCATTGGGTAGGCTGGAATCTGAGGCTTGAATTTAATATGTCCATGTAAGGCGTTTCCTGATCTACGCCTTGTAGACAGAGGAGTGCTGAGGGAGGTAGTCAGCTCTGTAGCCAGAGTGCAAGAGGATTTGAAGCCTTTCCTTAATGTAAAACAGATGCTTAACAATAATAACCTGAGGAATGGGGCATTCGCAAGGAGGACAGTGCATTTGGCAATCTTACCTCGTACTGGTCCCGTTATCGTTCAACAAACAACAATAAGACTGGAAGTGTGGAACTAGCAACTCTATGGATTCATGGAATAAAGTGAAGGTATTGCTAGGCCCTGATTCTGCAACAGACTCTGTGACCCCATCATTGACGTTTCTCCCACATGCATTACATTGGAGGATTGGGGCCATAGTTTTTGCCAATACAAATTCAGTATTTACCAGTAATAGAGCTAGTGATTACCTAATAATATTTTGTGAATATCTTCCTGAAGAAAAACTGTAGCAACTGGCATCTCTTTTGTATTTGCTGTCTATGAACTTTCTAGTAAATGAATGTTTGGCTGGAATGTTCACATAGCCTATACATTTTTATCAAATAGCTAATTGCTCTTATCTGAGGGTTTTGTACTGCTGCTCATCACCATTTTGTGCCCCATCCACACAAACTAAATTGGCAGGAGGGAAGGACTTTGTGGAGTTTCTGGTGGTTCTTCTTTTTCAGGTTATGAATATTTACAGAAAATGAACCTGAAACTCATAAAGATGAATGTTCATACTGTAAGCTTGATCCTGGAAGTTGTTTCTCTAGTGAGGAGACAAACGACATGTGACATAAGTGTGCAATCAAAGCTAAATCACACTGCCCAAATTTTGAATATTGACTACTCATAATTAAATTTGTGCAAAAATTCTCAAGAATAAAGATGGCTAGAATATATTCAACTAATAACATTGAAGGATGAATATATGAATATATATTAAACTGTAAGATGCTTGCATATGTCACCACACAATGATAATGATACATTCAGTACTGCCCATTTTTCACAATTTTATGGCGGCTCAATTGATTTTGGGGTGTCTATTACCTATCTCATGAAAACATGATGAAAGACTGCCAACTCACGAATTTACCCTTATTCAAAATGGCCACCATTCCCTATTACAGTCAATGGGACTAAAGTCTGCCATTTCCCTCCTGTCTGTCTGCATGTGGAAGTGAGGCTGCTCTTAATAAAGTTGGTTGCTACCTCCCACTGTTTTCAAAGAGATTGAAGACATGCCCCCAAGCAAAATGGCTGCCATTCTATGGTTTAGGGGTAAGACAGGAGCACTGTGAGGCTCAGCAGAGACACTGAATATTTTGGAATATTTTTAATTACTATTATTTTTGTATTTCTCCATTTGGAGACAGCCACCGTAGGGCCCTGATCTTGCAAACACACTGGTGCACATGCATACCTTTATCCAGAAAAGTAATCCCCATCAAAGTCAGTGGTCTACTTATGTGCTTAAAGTTAGCATATGTGTAAGTGTTAGCAGGACTGAAGCCTAAAAATTCAGGCCTCTAGAAAGATAAATGTTAACTAATAGATTTTAGAACTCTTTAAAATGATCTTCAATCACATTGTTTTCAGTAGTATATATGGGAAAATAACTGTATCAGGGTGGTCTGTTCCTTTAAGGGCTAGGGAATCTGGGGCTAGTCAGCACTTTTCAATTTAGCAGACCCAGCTGGGAAGGGGTTAGGTGAATTCTTATAAAAGGCTGAGAGCATGTTCAGATCAGAATGATCTGGACTAGTGCAGTAGACTCTGAAGCAGGAGAATTGAAAGAGGCAAAGGGAAAAGCCTCTGGGTTCTGAAGCCCAAGGTGGGTGTAGAAACAGTTATTTGTGTTGGATGTTTTTGCCCAACTTCTATATTGGAAGCATAAAAATGTTCTGAGAAAGAGATTGTGTGGCAGCAAGTCCTTCCTGGGCTGAGAGAAATGAGGTGAGGAGCCCACATGTGATGGAGGATGTGAGTAGGTAATTGACCCTGGAACTGAGGGGAACTGAGGCAGCAGCTGAGCTGAAAACAGACTAGGTTTGTGGCACTGCAGAATTAGTTTTAAATGTTTGCTGTTTGGTTTGTTGCAAGGAGGACACCCATAAAATATGAGGTTAGGTTTAAAAGTAATAAAACCCAGTCACTTTCAATATTGCTAAAACTGTACAGAAAAAAAATAACTTGGGGGAGCTTCAAAATATTTGTTTCAAGCACAGAAAAGAAAAAGAGGATGGTCTGTGTGTTTCTGAGGGATGAGAGCTGTTGGCAAGTCTGATTTAGTGCAAGGTACAAACACATTTCCATGCTCCTGTTCTCTCTTTACTGAAGCCCAGTGAGTCAGACGATCAGCTATTTAGTTAATTTTACTTTGTTGCTCAACTGCTGTAAGGAAAGAGCCAGCAGAGTGGGAGACCAGCTGAATCATGTCACAGATGGACAATCAGTTAGAGAAATGTAATCAAGTTGAGTGTAGGACCTTGCTTTGCTTGCCCGAAAATGTCAACACAAATTGTGAGGAATTGACTAAATAAAACTGCAAGGTGTAAAGTAAAGTTGCACATGCTCTTCATAATGTGCCATAAAAGGTAAGAAATATCTGAGGATCTGGTAAGATGAGAGGAAAAGTACATATGATGAGGGAGGAGTGTGGGATAATGTTTTTATTGGGGTGGGCCTCATTACCCATGAAGGCTGAAGCCATAAATGAGTTATCCCAAATGAGGGAAATCCCAGATAATTCACCCTGGGAATCAACCCCTTCCTATGGTCTGAAATTTCTATTTCTAGCCCCGCTTTTCAGAGTGGAATATAGGAAATATTTATCTTCCAACTCACTATTTTTTAAAAATCATGGTGGTTTATTTGGGGGGTGGAAGGATTGTTTTTATTTTTCTGGTTTGCTCAGTGGTTTGGAATATTGGCAGTAGTCCCACTTAAATTAGGAGGCAGAGTGCAGGTGAAGTCATAACTGTTACCTGACCAACATAATTTATCACATGCCTCTGCAGCTTTTCATTTGGAGGTCACCAAACTTAGCCCAATGCAAAGTATATAAAATATTTGTTTTCTATACATGTTTACCATTGCAGTCAATATGACTTAAACCGTGCACACTGAGAGGGTGGTATATACCAGTGTGTATGGTAAGATTCGCACAGCATCACAAATTATTCTATAACACTTTTTTACGCTTTCTTTGAATCCACAAGGTCAGAACATTCAGCATTGTTCTACTATCAAAGAGAAATAAGATTTTGTTCTCTTTTGGAAACTTGCTCACAGATTTTGTTTTCATTGCAGACAGTTCAAAACACTGTAACTAGCGAAGTAAAAATGAAATATATTTTGCATTTTTTTTTACAAAGTTCTCTCTAGAGAACCAGAGGCACTTCACAAATCTAATTGTATACATCAGCACTCCCAACAAAATCTGTTTGCACAGCAGTCAAGGCTATTCTTGCCTGTATCCTCAGCTGTACACTGACAGTACTCTGCAGCAGGGAAACTGCTATTTCTTTCTGATCTTTTTATGAATTCTGTGCATTTCCCCCTATTTCCCCTTCATGTTGTCTTAGAAAATGATTACTGTTTGTTCTGGTAGCATCTAGAAGCCCAAATAATGACTGAGGCTCTGTGCTAGACATTGTGTAAGAGTAGAACATGATATTGACAAAGACAGATGATCTAGCGGTATACGCCCAAGACGGGTCTAGAAACTCCTGAGTTCTAATCCTGCCTTTGATACCAACATGCTCTGTGGTCTTTAGTAAATTACTTAGGGCCTTACCCTCTTTGCATTGTTGAAGTGAATAAAAATTTTATCCTGATTTCAATATGAGCTAGATTTGACACCAAACCTCTTGGTTTCAATTGCCCCACCTGTAAAAATGGGCTAATACTTACTCACAGGAATGTTGTGAGGATTAATATTTAGTGCTTTGAAGATATTTTTTTCAACCTTGATTTTAGGATGGTTGGCTAATGACTGTTACATGATGGCTGTCATGTTACCTTTGCATGTCATTAGCTGCCTCTTTATCACAGTGTTTTGCTCTGATACTTGCCTTTTACGGCTGCTGAAATCTTCAGGTATATTGGTAGACTCAACTGCACCTCTAACTGCTGCTGGATACTTCAGAAATACTATGACTTTCCACTGACTTCTATGAACTATAAATAGCAAACAGGGCAGCACAGCACTGAAAAGGGAGGACCAGCAGCAAAGATTTAAATAAACTGTTGCTGCTTGGATTTGATGTTAGCTTGCTCTAGGACTGTGCCATGGAGCTGAGGTGAGAGACAGACTGGAAAACACGTAGGATACGAGCTATTATGTAACATACATGCTTGTGCTGAAAAACTGATATTTTTAGAAAGTTTGTCTGACCTCCTTAAGTTCAGGTAAAGTTTCTGTGTCTGGATCACAGTATATACATTCTAAGGGAGAAAAACCCACACGTTCTTCTTCTTTCCAGTGTAATGAAGACATTCCACTCTGTTTTGGTACAATTATATTGTCAAATGGAGGACTGTTCAAGTAATTAGTAACATAATTAGGAAAGCTTTTTCTGCTCACTCTGACTTCAGTTGAAATACAATCCTTATTTCTCATGCTCTTTAGAGCAGGGCAGATTTCTTAAAGAAGAAAAGCTTTAATGAACAAGGGAGCCATGGGAATCTGATACATTATATTTTTATAACTGTCTCAGACAGCCTTAACTTCCCATCTTTAGCAAATAAAAGCCAGGTTATAACAGAAGATACACAAAATGTATCTTCCCTCCCATCCCCTTCCCCCCCACCCCGCTCCATAGGACTTGCAGTTTCCAGTGGCTGGTTCATGTCCTTATTTACCGACGAATGTTACACCAGGCATACACACTGTGGGGGAAATCTCCTCTGCAATTATACTGGTATGACTGGAGAGTTTTTAAATAAGCAGACAGATGCTGAAGCTGTGTTAGGAATGAAACACTCATTGCACCAGGGAATTCCATGGCATTTCCTTAACTTTGGCATAATACAACACTCCGCTTTAATATGTAGACTCTGATAACTATATTTTCTGTATAAAGGCTATCTCAAGCCGCTGGTGACCCAAGTGGTAGTAGGCATGGGGGTCAGAAATGGAAGAGTTTACAGATGGGTACATCTCTAACAAAGAATATATTTAAGATTTTGCAGTGCTGGGAAGAAACATGAATATATAACTCTTCATTAAACATATTTGCCAGGGATTTGCAAACATAGGGCTCAACAATGCCGAGTGCTGGGCCCTCCCCAGGAAAAGCTAGGCATACCACTTCAACTGGATTTGAGGGTACTCTTTACTTGACCAGAAGCTCTTGGCACCTTGGAGGACGGGGGTCCTGGGGCCTCTCCAGTGTGATGTTGAGATTCTGCAGCTCCCAATTAAATGAATTAATTGGATATTCTAAGCACCTCTCAGGGTCCCAGTCATGCAGCTCACCGAGCACTTCATGCAAGGGCTAAGTCACCTTGCTGTGCTTGAAGACTAATGTTCTTGAAGTAGTGCCCCTTAAATCAGTGGCTTGACTCAAGGAGTAAGGCACGACTTAACATGGATAAAAGGAGCAGAATTTGGCTCAAGATCAGGCCCCATATTGAGTAGCAATTCATTTGTGAAGGAGAGTCAGGAGAATCCCAGTGTATGCTATACTCACTCTTGTCCCAAACCTGTGCCCAGGGCCGCCCGTGGGGGGGCAAGTGGGGCAATTTGCCCTAGGACCTGGACCCTGCAGGGGCCCCCATGAGAATATAGTATTCTATAGTATTGCAACTTTTTCTTATAGAAGGGGCACCCAAAATTGCTTTGCCCCAGGCCCCCTGAATCCTCTGAGCGGTCCTGCCTGTGCCTTATGCAGGGCTAGCACAAAGGCCAGTTGCTTTATGTAAATTAAGTAGCCACTCCAAAGACTGATGATGACAGGGTAAAGAAATGCTGTTTCAGGCCCTGATTCAACAAAGTACTTAAGCATGTGTCTAAGCTTAAACACATTGATAGTCCCACTGAAGTCATGCTTAAAGCTAGGCATATGCTTAAGGGCTTTGCTAAATTGAAATCTCAATCTGTTTTGCTAGATTGTTTTACAAATTCTTTCCTCTTACAATTGAGGCTGGTAAATTATTGCTTTTAAGAGATTGCATAACTTTGTCCTGTTACTATTTTTAAATGGTCTCTTAAATGTATTGATGGTCATATGGTGAATTTCTGTTCTTGAAAGTGCAAGAAAAAAAGAACAACCCTCCCTATTATATTTTTATAGCATGTTGCAGAAATTTTATATAATAGCTCATTGCAATTTTTCATTGTCTTCTACCTTTATCAGGACAAGTAGATTCATCATCTTCATAGTTTTCTTTTATCTCATCACTCTATAAATACCCATGTATGGGGGGGGGGTGCGGTGGTGGAAAACAACTGGTTCTTCCAAAATGGCAATTAGATGTATCAGTTTGAAAGACTGTGTTGAGATCTATTTGAATAAGAATAAGAACCAGGTATACCTGAACACACATCACTTGTTAATGAATTTCCATTCAAAACCTTTTGACAAGGGTGGCACCAGCATAGAAGAATTAGTCTTTGAGGTAATTTGTCTGCTAAATATGGATTAGAAATAGTATCTGATATGCAACCATGCTGCATATTTTATATTGTATCACTTTACTCAAGAGCAAGCAGGTAAATTGTCAGAGCTGTAAACAGGGAAATAAAGACACAACTCCCACTATACAAGTTAAAGTTTGGTGCATTAAGCTCCTGACTGTATTGATATTTCCATCCCTGTCATAAACAGAACTGATCAAAATTATCTGTACCTGATATTTTTCTTTGAAAAATAGTTCTCAAAATCAGATGTTTCACAAAAAATCCAAAATTTCAATAACACTTTCATTGAAAAAAGTTTGAAATTAAAGTTTTGTCTTCATGAAAATGTCAATTCAAATCATCTGTTTTTTGAAAAACAAAACAAAATCTAAATGTCACCTTGAAATTAAACAATGTTTTGTTCTAGTCTAGAATATCCTTGTCAATTTCCTTTTTAACTTTCCATGAAAATAAAGAACAAAATCATTTTCTTGGAAACATTTCACAAATATAAAATTTGATTTTTCTACCAGGTTTAGTCATAAACTAGAAATGTGGAGGTTCCAAGTGTAATATTTATGAACATCAAGTACAGTTTGGGTAGTTTGTACACACACTGAGCCAGATGTTCACAAGAGTTTAGCAGGTTGGATACAGGACTCTTAAACAAAAATTATCCTTTTTTAAGTGCCTAAATAGGAGCTGAAAATCTAGCCCACAATGCTTCTAAAATTAATTGGTTTCTCTAGTCATACATTTGCCGAATTACATAGCAAGAGAGACAATTTGCCACACATCAGCCAAAAATTTAAAGCTGACTACTCAGACAGGTTTCATAATCTTTAACAATATCTAAAACCTTTAGTGTTTACCCAGTACCACATCACAAGGCTGCCATTTAGGTTGTGTGTCCAGCCAGGTAGAATGAATATTGGCATAGGCCACCCATGGGAATGCAGGAATGCACAGAAGCAGCAAACGTGCTCCCAAAGGGAGGTCAGCAGCTATGTGTGGTGTGATTGCTAACAGAAAACTTACGTGGCATTGCTGCTTTCATTTTACTGCACTCATGGGTCAGGGTGATCAGCGTTTATTTTTATTGATGATTAATTGAATTCATAAACTTTATAGACCCATTTAGTAAAATGAGTTGGCTTCCTGTGGGGGTTGAACAAGGAAGGAGTCCTCAATTTACAAAAACAAGATTGGGGCTTGAGGTGCTAATCAATTTTGATAGTGCCAGCCATTCGATACCTGTCAGTATTAGGTGCCCAGATGGCTTCAGCCTGCTGCTGGACAGCTCTTCCTCTTGCTGCACTAGATAACAAAATAACAGCTGAAAAAATATAGTTACATTAACATCTTCCATCTTAAATTCCCATATCTGCTCAGAAAAAAAAAAACCTGTTTCACAAATGCAAAAAATGGGAAGCATAACATGAAATGTGACAAACATTGAACCATCTCTGGAGCTGCAATCACAGTAGCAGCTGTGAGAAACGATAAAGTAGCAATATGTACTGCAATCAGATTTTCTGTCAGGAAATAGTAGCAAAATCTTTTTTTATTATTTAAAGAGTCAGACAGGCACAAACCAGTGTGCAGGCTTAAGCTATATAGTTTTGATTAACAGCCATTTTCTTACAATAGAAAGAATTTTAAAGTGAGTAAAATCTTTTTCCAAAATGTGTGCAAACCCATGTAGGGTAAATTCTAAACCTGGATATTGGCCAAAGAATCAGAATCTCTGCTAAACTTTTCCATGCAGTGCTGTGTAAAAAGTCAAAAAGTCTGCAAGAGATTTTCATTTCTTTGACACATATGGTGTACTTTTTCTTAAATGCAAAAGAAAAATAGACATACATGATCAAAATGGCTTAGTTCTTCACAAAACTGATAAGGTTTTCCTGTAGCTAAATGACCTTATATAGCATATGAATTATCCATCCATATATTTGTGACGGTGTCATTTCACTTATGCAGTATCTATGGTTGTCTACCTCCACAGTGAATGTACAAAACAATCTAATATACCATGCATGGTAATCCCTTAAATTTAGTGCTTCAGAAAGATCTGCAGGAAATGATTCTTTTGGTGACTTGAAGTCTCCTATATGTATAGTTATATTCATTGTCCATACTGCAGAAGAGTTGTTTAGGCCTCAACTCAGTTTCCAGTAACAAAATCCATTTATAGTGTACTTTTGTACTCTCAAATGCACATGTGCAGCTCTCATTACAGTCAAGGGCACAATTTGGCCTGGGATATTTTGGCAGGTTGATAGTAACCTCAAGACCAATTCTAGGTTTAAATAGCAAGGATGACAGAAACCAGAAAATCAAAGCGTTTCAGAAAATTTTTAGGACTTCTTAAGTTCACTGCTTGACCAGCTACTGAAGTCTATGATGCAACTTATAATTACCTTGCTGCTTTTACTTCTGCTCTTTACCCTTCTTCTGCCCATTCCTTATAATTTAATTGACTAGCAGGAGGAAGGAAAAAACACTATTCAAAATCACTTGTATTCAAACCAGTTTTTAAGAGACCAAGAAAGAATGAGGTTTGGTGTTTGTCTGGAAACGTAAAATCACTGTTCTAGAAGCTTCATAATTTCCTACAACCTGTTCTAAACAGCTAGAAAGTGTTAAGGCTTAGAACACATAAGCATTCTGTTTGGAGATGGGGGAAGCAAAACAGATATGTCAGGAGCATTTGCAAATACCTATTTCACCATGGGTGGCTGCAAACAGCCAGTGTGTTTTTGTTAATTTTTTTTTAAAGCAGTATTTACCAAATTAATGCTCATATATAGTTAAATTCTGCCCTTGGATACTCGTGCTTGGTGCCCATTTAAGTCATTAAAAATTGTACCTGTCTATCGGACCTGAATAATTTTTTTTCTTAATCTCAGATTAGGAGTCATAGTGGTATCACAAAAAGTGATAGAAAAGGGTCATTTTAATGTGGAGTTCTCCCTGAAGAAAACATGGTTTTGGAAAGGAAGGTCATTTGAGTAGGATGACAACCTTGATCTAGCATGCAGGTCATGTCTAAATACAGCTTGACAAATGAAATGTTATGGAGCACCAGTCACCACGCCATAGTAAAGGTTGAAGATATCAGACTTTAATGGGAGCTTTTTCAATCCTCCTAACTTCTTAAAAAGACATCAATCCCCTTGAGATATGATATATGAAATTTCATCCTGCTAGGTTTTTTTTCCCTGGGAAATTTAGAAAAACTCAGAAAAGATATGTCCCTGTTGCTGACTGTCTCTCTGTCTGAAAATCTCTAATGCACCTTCTGGCTTATCCTATCTCCTAACTTGTTTGAACAACAAACATAATTTTTGTTCATCTTCTCCTCCTGGCTAGCGCCTTCTAGTGTGTGTTTTCTGGAGTTAGTGGGAGATTTAGAAAGCAATGCAAGTATTGTGAGATGAGGAATATCATACCTATGCCACAATAAGCATTCAGAGAAAAAGTTAAATAGGGCTCATTAGCACAGGAGTATCCTGTAAAGAGAAGGTGCCTGAAGGCTGAGAGAGAGAGACTCTGCAGAAGAAGCAGCATGCTCCTTCCTTACTCCCAGATGGGGAAATGGGAAATGGACCATCCAGTATGTTGCTTAAGAGATTTTATAAATTAAGGATTTATTCCCTCCATGCCCAGGCTGAAATAAGGTTGCCTACAGTACAACGGCTCACTGCTGCCAAACGCAAGTTCTGTACCAATGTCGCCTACTCAGCAGTACCAACACATTCTCTGCGCTGCAGTAATGCTGCACCACTACTCTTGGTGCATATCACCATTTCAGCTCCATGGTATGACTGTGCTCCATTGCTGCCAGTCTTTGGCTCTTGAATATCACTCCCACCACCCTATACTGGAAACCTACTAACAACTATACTTACCTACATGCCTCCAGCTTTCATCCAGACTGCATCACACAATTCATTGTCTACAGCCAAGCTCTAAGATACAACCTCATTTGCTCCAATCCCTTAGACAGAGAAACACCTACAGGATTTCTATCAAGTGTTCTTAAAAGTACAATAACCACATACTGAAGTGAAGAAACAGATTGACAGAACTAGGAGGGTACCCAGAAGTTACCTACTACAAGACAGGCCCAACAAAGAAAGTAACAGAAGGCCACTAGCCGTCACCTACAGCCCCCAACTAAAACCTCTCCAGCACATCATCAAGGATCTACAACCTGAAGGACCTTGAGAGACAGGCCAGTCCTCGCTTACAAACAGCCCCCAAACCTGAAGTAAATACTCACCAGCAACTACACACCACACAACAAAAACACCAATCCAGGAACCAAACCCTGCCACAAACCCCGGTGCCAACTCTGTCCACATATCTATTCAAGGGACGCCATCATAGGACCTAACCACATCAGTCACACAATCAGGGGCTCATTCACCTGCATATCTACCAATGTGATATACACCATCATGTGCCAACAATGCCCCTCTGCCATGTACATTGGCCAAACCGGACGGTCTCTACTGCAAAAGAATAAATGGACATAAATCTGACATCAGGAATTATAACATTCAAAAACCAGTAGGAGAACACTTCAATCTCCCTGGTCACTCAATAACAGACATAAAAGTGGCAATTCTTCAACCAAACAACTTCAAAAACAGACTCCAACATGAAACTGCAGAACTGGAATTAATTTTCAAACTGGACACCATAAAATTAGGCCTGAATAAAGACTGGGAGTGAATAGGTCATTACATTTCCTCCCTTCTACTGTTAATTGAATTGTCTCGTTAGACTGACCCCCCACCTGGTAAGGCAACTCCCATCTTTTCATGTACTGTGTAAATATATACCTGCTACTGTATTTTCCACTCCATGCATCTGATGAAGTGGGTTCTAGCCCACGAAAGCGTATGCCCAAATAAATTTGTTGGTCTCTAACGTGTCACAAGGACTCCTCATTGTTTTCACTGACATTCTGATATGCATTACACTTCATAGAGACTGGACCTCATTGATACTTGGGTTTCCTGTTGTGTCACTACCATTTGCTTTAAGCTCTATAGCCTCGATTAGTCTTGCACTGAAAAACTACCATACCTCTCCTGTGGACTGGCGGTCTGAGGGACAATTATGAACTAATGTTTCTTCAGTTGATTCTAGTAGAGAAGAAACCAAAGCGTAGGAAAAGAAACTCCATGTGAAGAGACAGAGGGGTAGCCGTGTTAGTCTGGATCTATAAAAAGCAACAAAGGTGCCACAGGACTCTTTGTCGCTTTTTACATGTGAAGAGAAGGGGTCTGCAGGGATGACTGACTGAGATGGTAAAGGTGGATACTTCATCAAAGCACATCACACTGAGGGGAAGCTGATGCTATCAGTGAAGTGTCAAGAATGCACTAAGTACCGAGAAAATATCAACAGCCAAGGGAAAAGAGGCAGAGATGTGCCAAAACTGACACATGAGTACCAGCATGCCCTAAATTCCTCCTTGACTCTCAGATGACAACTCAAAGGTGACCAATTCTATGATGAAAGCATCAAGGGAGAGGTCAGCATTACCAGGAGCCGCTATGGGGGGCCAGGGAGTCGACATGGAAAAAGGGAAATCAATAAAAGTGAATACCACTTTAAACTGAAAGCTGAGGGGTAGTAGAGACCCCTAAGTAGACAACAGGGCAGGAAAAGCTGAGCACTGGTGGAAGGAACTGAAGTGGGATGTTCTGGAGGGAGGCCCTAAGGCTCTGGCCATTGGTCTCAGAATGGGGCTGAACTCCTCAACCTCAAACACTTGTTGAGTTCTAAGAGAGTTTCAGCTTCTCTCATGCAAAGGTACCAAGGTCTGAGGATAGGGATCCAAAGCTCGCAACCCAGCATCTCTAGTTGTCAGTGGAAGTTGCTGAGTGCTGAGGACATCTGAAAATCTGGTTGCTTCATTTAGGTGCCTAAATGAGAACACAGCTGGAAAATGTAGCCTTGTTTGAGGTGCTGAGCACTTATTACAGGCCAATTTGTTACGTCTTTAGAGAAGACAACTTCCTGACTTCAGTGAGTTTGCTTTCATGGGAAAGTCAGGTCAGACTTTGATACTGCCTTTGTAATATTTTAATTGAAAAGCTGAGAAAAAAACACATAGTTGGCTAGACCTGTAAGCTTTTTGAAATACAAACTATCTTTCTTTTCATGAAACATCTCTCAGATGAACAATTTTTAAATGTGCTTTACAAATGACATTAATTAAAAGCTTTTAACTGTCACATTTTACATTATCGCTTCTCCAATGAACAATGCAGGACAAAAATGGCTATTTTGTTATATGTAAATCAAATATATTCTATGCTTATTTAATGTAAAGGAACTGTTTGAATTTATTTTTAAAGTAAGCAAGCAATTGCTTGTTCCACTAGGTACTATGTATCTACCCCAATGAGACAGTGATCTGCTTTATGGGGATGTGGGTTTTCTTTTCATTCGATTTGTAGAATCTAAGGCTACAACTACAGCAGATCTTTCAGAAATGCCACAAGTCAGCTGTATCACCTCCACAGTTCTAAATAAAGACCCAATGCTCATTCAAGAGAGGAAAAAAAAACATTCTGTTGTACAACAGTATAATATTACTATTTTTTTTTCTGGATGGCTGAGTCTAAAATCTCAATTTGAAACCCCACTGAGAGATGAAAAGTCCTGCTATTTTTATGTATAGTCTTTTAGTCTCTCCTCCCTCCCCCCACCTCTTGAGTAGAGTTTAAAGCAGATATATTTTTGTTTTCAAACTCTGATACACAAAATGATGTAAATGGGCTTTTTAAAAGCACAAAAGTTTCTTTGGTTTAAGGCATCAAACTTTTTTTTTTTTTTTAAATCACTGGCGTGCCTGTGGAGGAAGCTGCTATTTACGTGGGCTAACATTAGCTTTCTTGGGATAATTCAGGATTTCACTATCTTCCTCTGGAGTAGTGATCGGCGCTTATTTTTACTATGACCCAAGTTAGCGAACTACTAGAAGATCGAGAGCTTCACCTCCTAGTGGGAATAGGTAGGTAGGACTCCACTCAGTCTACTCTTAGGGAGCAAAAGTTTTGTCTTCTGCCTCCTCTTATGAAGTATTGAAATGCCTTGCTTTATTAAAGGTTAACTGTTGCATTTCTTAGTTAGGCAAAACACCTGTTGACTTTGATGATGTTTTGGCTGTTAAAGGCATTCAGGATTTGACTTATATCCAATCCTGCAAAGTGCTCCAGGTTGGCAAACTCCTGCATGATGTCTACGAGTCCATGTGAGTCGGCATGAGCATAGGCGTACACAAGCATGGAGCAGCTTGCATAATCAGGGCTTTAATTTGCAAGGCAGGTTTGGGAGGTGGCTAGGGGTGGGAGATCCTTTTCCTCCAACTGCTGGCTGGGAATGGGACTCCCTCTGAAAATATGGAGATGCAGTCTCATATTATGTTTTTTTCCCCAAGAGGCAGAAGTTCCTACCCTATTTGATCCACTGTTGTAGTATAATAGAGCAAGATCTAACAGATCTGTATGTGTAAGCCAATGTTGAGGTCTTGAAGCAAATGTCAACAGTAAATTAGAGACCATTAAATTATTACATTGGTAATGACATGGGGCCATATTATTACTAGGTGTAAATCAGAATAGTTCCATTGCTGTCAATGATCTATCTCAATTTACATGAGCTGACAATCTGGCCCATAGCTTTGAGGACTGCAGACAGTTTCTTTACACGGTATAATAAAGCATGTGCATCCTCTGTGCCACCAGTTATCTAACACCTTTTTCTTAGAACTTCCAAGTAGCATTGCCACTCACGCTGTAAACAAGTGACAGCACACTTTTATTGCACTTCTCATGTGTCAAAACAGACCTGAAGTTTCTGTAGAACAACTGCGGTATTTTGACACCTCAAAAGCATATTGCTAAAATATATTTCCTTATTTAAAATATTTTTAAACATGCTTAAATGTTAAATTACTAAGTAAGTAAATCTGAATGTTAAAAGGAAAAAAGAGCAATTTCTCTCTGTCCAACATGTTTTTATTACTTGTACAAAACCAATATTTCTTTGAAACGCTATGTGAAAAAAGAGAACTCACATCAAAGAATTGATTGAAAGACAAGTAGGTGTTTGAGTTGGTCATCCTCATGGAAGTTGTGGGCCCATGATGACATTCAACCCACTTGAGATTGTTTTAGATACTTGGAGGTCCTAAGGTGTGTTGGCTAGTTAAGTCCAGTCTCATCTGTAGTAGAGAGAAGGTGTGTGTGGAGGGTTAATGGCTTTTTGCAGCAGCCAGAATGTGTGGTGCAGGTATTTTCTTTTGAGCAGGCAATTCTTGTAACAGAACGCAGCTCAGCATGGACAATCAACACTTCTGTAATATTGAACAGTGAACAATATATTATAGGTCTGAACATGAGGTCAATCTCTGGCCCTGAACGCTGGCAAAAATGTATTCCTGAGGCTCCCATTTATTTTATTTTTTTCCTGAACATATACCTGTTCATCTGATCTTGACAGCATATAGAATTCCTATAAGCAACGTGGAGTTAGCTTTTCACACCCTATTCCTTGGAGAACGTGGGGTAAACTGTAGGTTGTAGATTCCTTACGGTATTTAGCTTTCTTTTATGAGTCACTCCACCTACCCCAGGAAGTATTGTGGGGTTTATGCAATGTGGAAGCCTTGCATGGGTCCTCCCTCAACCTATGGGGTGAAATTAATCCCCTGGCAAAGTCAAAATCAAAGAATTATATGCTTCATACTTGACCTAAAAGTGTGTTGTTTTTCAACAATCTTCACTATTAAGGCTTTCTTTGCAACCGAGTCTGTGAGGTATGCTTCTACCCATCCCATTTCATGATAGGGTAAACATCTCACCATGGTCTCCCATAACGTAACCTAATGTATTTGCTAAGATGCTCCTGTTGTACACACATGTTAAAATGTGTTTGAGGATAGTGCATCATTTTCCTTCACTGGAACCAATCCTATTCTATAGATAGATAGAGGCAAACTTCTATCTTTATTTGCTTCATTGTATCCCCTTCAACAGCATATTTCCATATCTAAACCTTCAAAGAAGTAAAATTAGCAAGGGTTTGAAGTGGAAGATGAGGACAATGAAGCATGCTCATATGAATAAAAATAGTGAGCGCTGTAAGATAAATGAATTTTAAAGCATTGTAAAGGTTCCTAAGTCTGTTTTTTTTTCTCTTGAGGATTGTGCAGACTCCCAACCTCTACTCTTATGGATGCTAAGCTGGCAAGACTACTACTGAGTAGCAGTGAAGGGCTATATTTTCTTCTTGGCCCATTTCAATCCACACTACAATTAGTTTTGGGCTAGCCACCTAGAGTTTTCTGTTTTCTTTGTTGTTATTAAAGGAAGTTTTCTCCCAGCAAACATTTAATTTGTGCAATCCATTGCATTTTGGTTTTGGGAAAGCCATTATAAATAATGATAGTGGCTTTCCATGCTGTATACCACTTAAAATTTTCAGCTGCGTGCTAGAATTTTAACCTTTAGATGTATCACAGTAATGACATGTCATCCCTAAATAATGAAATGCCAACTGCCTGCTGAAAGTAGTATACACCTATTTTCAGCCTGAAAACCATCATCAGTTCTTACAGTAGCTTAACTTCTGGTATAGTACATCTACTGAGGACTATACAACAGTGAATACAATAAATGTGATGGAGGGACAGGGCCTTTTGTATCAGAAGCCAAATTATTAATGAACCAAGCAGTCTGTGCAACTCCAAAAATAATAATAATAATAAAAATAAAAATCACAGTAAGAAAATTTAAACTCTTTTTCATTTGCTGTTAATTATTTTATAAAAGACAATTTGTTAATCACAAAAATCTTAAGGATTTTTTTCAGAATGAGTTAAATCACCAGGCATGAAGTCATTGATGATTTTGCAGCCCTGCAGTTACTCTAAACAATTCCAAAATTGTGTGGGAAATGTTGGCAGTTCCCGAGTGTAGATTATTTGAATCCCAGCTTGTCTCCATGCATGGGCAGAAATTTAAATTTCTAAGATAATTTAAGAATAAACACAAATAAAAGTCCTACACTAATTAGATATCTGCTAATATTCACCACAAATCACCTTCTCCCCCCCCCCCCCCCGCTTTTTGTTGCATTCTGTCTTCAATTCCTCTGTCTTTAGGCCTCTTTGAAGTTCAACCAAATAGACTTAACTTAAGTATGGTCTATTGACATCAAAGGGATTTACATTGTAGCCCAATCTATAGATTATGTATTAATTATATTGATTACTTAAGAATTCCCAGTTATCACTTTGAAGGTTAACAGGATTTTGTCCCAAGATCAGGCCCAGTATTATTAAAATTATATATCGTCGGGAACCCCATTGTGCATGATTGCAACACTCACACTCTTCTCTATTCACATATAATTTATTAATACATTTTATAAAGTCTCAAACACTCTAACTCAGTAAGGTAGACAGACTACAGAATGTAAATCTGAACATACATATACTCACACGATCCCTTGCAAAGCAACCTGAAATGTGAGCCCTCATCTTCCTCATCACCTTCCCCCTCATCCCCAGTGGCTATCATTCTGACACCTGTCACTATGTCTGATGCATATACAGTAGGGGTTTCTCCCCTCTTCCTTATTTGTATTTTCTCACCTTAATAATGTGAAGTGCCCTTCACCTATAGGTTGGTATATTAATGATCTCAACTTATTATCATATACAACAATTTGTTGCCATGGTACTCTTGTGGTTGGATGTTCTTTCCAAAGTTTCCCAAAGCTGGTGTTACCTCATGTTTCTGTGGCTGGCTAGTGTCATTAAGGACAAAATTTTGCCTTACACTCTATTTCCAGATCTCCCCAATTTAGGGGTTACCATTGGGCTGTTTATCGATGCCAAAGCTCATAAACCTCAACCCTTATGCTAAGTGATGAAGCTAATGTCTTACAGGATACAGGACTGTATGTTCTTTGCATTACTGCTGAATATAATAAAGACAGAATATAATGAAGGAAAGAGAATGAATATAATAAAGGCAAGCTAGCCCTATGGTCCATAACAGGGATAGGCAATCTATGGCACGGGTGCTGAAGGCGGCATGTGAGCTGATTTTCAGTGGCACTCACAGTGCCTGGGTCCTGGCCACCGGTCTGGGGGGTTCTGCATTTTAATTGAATTTTAAATGAAGCTTCTTAAATATTTAAAAAAACTTATTTACTTTACATACAACAATAGTTTAGTTGTATATTATAGACTTGTAGAAAGAGACCTTCTAAGAACGTTAAAATGTATTACCGGCACGCGAAACCTGAAATCAGAGTGAATGAATGAAGACTCGGCACACCACTTCTGAAAGGTTGCCGACCCCTGGACTACAAGATGCATGCTCTTCTTGTTCTTCAGGACAGAGACTTTGTCTTCTTACTGTCTGTAGAGACCATACTGACACACAGTCTGTGCTAAATAAATAGTGTGTGTGTGTGTGTGTGTGGAGGGGATGTTTTACACATAACATGTTTGTGTGGTTAGTTAAAATGAAAGAAACCCACAAGCTAGTGGACTTTTTTTATACAACAAGCACATTCTACCTGCTCTTGAGCTGCGTCAGCCTAGCCTGTGTACTTTAATCTCCTACATAGTTTATGTAATACAGCTGTATAACGATACATTTAATCTTGTGGGAGTTCAGAAAATTCTTTAATATGAAAGCTTAATTAAGGCTGGGTTGGTATTCCTCATCTAGGTAAAAATAAAAAGCTTTCCTTGCTTGACTTTAGGCACATTTAGCTTTGACTTCAAACAAATATCTGCAGCTCTATCTGCTCTCTTTGAAATTACTTATTTACTGGGGAGATTCACTCACTCACTCCTTCCTCCCATCCCAATCAAATAGGATGCACTATATAATTGTGTTACATAGGACTGGTTCTGCAGTGGAGGTGAGATTTAATGATACCACCATTAACTTATGCAGCCTGAGTCATCATGGCTACAGCCATTGCTTCAAAGGTAAACAATGTCTAACAATAATGTGCCCTGTCACGAGGTCTGGCAAGGATAGAAAACGTATTGATGTTGCTTACCACTGTATGTCTTAGAGTGCCTCACACTTTCCAGCAAAATTATTTCAGCTACCAAGGCTGTTGGATAAAGCAGGATTAACTGTATAAATATCTAGGAGTCTCTGCTATTGCTAGAAGTTATTATGGAGGGAGCAGTTGAATGGCCTGAGCTTATAAAGGCTAAAGTTATTTTATCCTTTCACAGACTGGTCTCTATTAGCCTCTAGAAACACCATTGTATTGATTCTTTTTTTTAAAGAAGGCACCTATGATGTAATAAAAATAATACTTTAGATTTATGTAGCTTTTTTCATCTGAGTATCTCAATTTCTCAACGCACTATATAAACATTAGTTAATTAAGTCTCCCAACACCCTGAGGGGTAATGAATGGATACACAGAGATCACTTCCGCCACCTCCTGGGATGCTCAATAGCTTTTTAACTGCACATCAAGATCATAAAACAGTTTAGGACAGGAAGCAAAGAAGAATAACTCAGATGGAGTTAGAGCAAGCATAATATAATAACCCAAGACAGAATTTGTTCAAGACTCTGGCCAAATACCCCTTATCAATTTTAGGGTAAGATAATTAAACAATAAATGGTTTATGTCACCTCAGTAAGATGGCAAATCCAAAGGCAAAAATCATACTGGGGCATTGGTTCAAAACTGAGTTGGTCGGAATAATGTGTCAAATCACACACCAATGCCATATCCTATAGCAGCTGCACAATACAGCCTGAATGTTTTCCATTAAAACTGTTTTTCAATTTAAAACTGTTTTTTAAATATTTTTTTAATATCTTCGAAAACCAGATACTACAAAAAAAAAAAACCCTGAAAAGAAAAAAGTTTCGGTTTTGGACATTTTTTTAAAAAAATACCTATGTAGTGCCTCAGGGGAGTTGTAGTTCCCCATTCTCTATGGGACAAGCTCCCCCTCTAGACTTTATCTTCCATAATACACCATGGCCATGCAATTTCCATAATACACCACCCCTCACTGAAAGAGAAGATTGTGGTGCATTACAATTCCAATGAGGCTTTAAAGTGAATCAAAATTAAAATAATTTGATTTTCAGCTGAAATATTTTTGGATTACAATTTTTGGATTATAACTCATTTTCCAGCGAGCTCTAATAATACCGTTCCTTGGTCACTGAAGACACGTATTTCTCAACTATACTAGCCAGTATTTCAGAAGCATTTATGCAATTTGGGTAAATGCTGGGAGCTGAACACTGTAAAAAAACAAAACAAAAACAAACAACCCTGCGTTATGCTATCTGTGCAACTATACGAAAACTTACCCCTCTTAGTAAAAAGTATTTGGATAAATCTTATAGCTCACTGTAGAAGTCTACTACTGAAAATACAGTTCTCCTTTCAATCCTGTAGAATTTGATAGGGATTTAGACTGGAATTGTCAAAGGAGACCTAAGTGACTTAGGCACTCAAATGCTCATTGAATTTCAATGGGAGTTGGGTCTCTGAACACAGACAAGGTCTTACCTTCCTTTGAAAATTCCAGCTTTATCCAATAGAATTCTACAGAAATTTAATAGCAATTGAGTGTAATCTAAAATCCATTAGAATCCAATAAAGAAATGAGATCTTTCCTAAACATTTTTCCCTCTTTGAGCGTGTTATAGAATTCTATGAGATGGTCCAAAAATGATATAATTTTCTATTAAAGTGTACAGAACGCTTCTATAAGGGGCAGTATTATAATATTACTGTTTATGCAGTACTACATGTAAGCAGCACTAAATAAATTAGAATAAAGTGTATATGCTGGGACACAGTTCTTATAATCTAATCCTGAGATGCTACTGATCTCACTTACTTCAGTGGAAATTAGGAGGGACTGTGCTCAGGTCAATGGAAACATACTTGTGGAAGCAAGGAAAGAATACGATACATTGTGATCGGAACAAGAAATAGTACAAACTGCAGCAATGTTTATCACTGTAATCTGCTGCTCCTCTGGTTGCTACAGGTAAATGGGGTGAGAGGGTTCGGTGTGGGGGAGAGCAGGGAGTTTTTCTTCAGTAAATGGATATCTAGCTCCTGCTTCAAAAATATTCACAAAGTACTTGGCTCCAATTAGAAATCAATAGTGTTTGAATAAGCAACACATCAGCATCTACATGTGAATTCTTGTGGCATAAGCAGGAATTCAAACACAGGTGAGGTTACACTAAATTGTCGACCCGGACTGGTGGGAATGGATTTGTCAGTAATAGGTACTGAAAGAGTTTATAAAGATTAAAGGACCTATTGTCACATTCCTCAGAAATTCAGCCTTTTGAGAAAATTGGTTACTAATTAGTCAGGTAATGTGCATTATTCCGTCATTAGTTGAACTTGATGATAATGTCATACGTTTAAAAATGACAGGCACTTTCAATGTTTTCATAGTAAAAAAAGGCCCAAATTAACTGATGCTGTAAAAGCCATATGTTTTGAAACTTAAGCTGCTCTGCTGACTCTCCAGACTATCAAATCTGTATAGTCAGTCATGATAACCATGTGAATCTTTCATTTCTGTTTGCTAAGCTGATGAAATCCTCCCCCTCCCCCTCCCTGAGAAGGCTGGAGAAAGGGACAGTCTAGTAATTCCCACTGTCAAATATGGATAAATGATAGCACTGTCTTTATCTGTGAAATGTGAAGTATCCTGGAATGACTGCTCAGTTGGTGTAAATTGCTTTAGCTCCAGAGATCTCCATGACACTGCACTGATTAACCCCAGCAGATGATCATGACCCCTCATTTCTCAGGAATCATATACTGTATGGTGCTCCAGGTGAATGATTATGAACAGTGATGGATGAATAGAATACCCAGTCAGTGGAATGAGTAGCAGTCTTGGTAGCCATTAGAAAGTCAGCAGTTGCCAATACTTTCCACACAGTGGTGGTGTTTGGGGTACAATGTTTTTCCTTATAGCTAGAATAAGAAACAACAGTACTTACGTTATGGTAGTTGTCAGGGCTGATGGGGGGCGGGGGGCGGCGGGAATGCCGGTACAAATTATCAGGGCCCAGCGGTCTGGAAGGGGGCCCGGGGCCCAGCTTCTGTGGCTTTGTCGGCCCTGTGTAGCCAGTCCGCCCTTGCTGGGGGGCCTGAAAAATTTTTTTCACAGGTGCCTGAGCCCGCTCTCGGCAGCCCTGGTGGTTGTTGACAAATGTTTAATTTTTGGTGGTTCCTGCTGTGTGTCATCTTGTTTGTGACTGATATTCCAGGGTCCTCCTAACTAACTGAATGATGAGCCTCTGTGAATGTTTATATGCTGCCACCACCTGCCTTCAGCCATGCACTCGGTAGCCTGAAGGGGGCAGCCCAGCTCTGTCTTTATCTGATGTTTCCCATCTCCTCAGGGCTGTCCTGTTTACCTTAGGCCACAAGACTAATGGGATCTGCTTAAATAACTAAAATGCAAAATTTAACATGGCTTGGGAATTGCAGAGGTCTGATTCTCAACTGCTTTGCATTTTGTGTAGTCATTTTCATCTGTGCACAATGAATGTAAAAAGTTACTGGTTTGGAGATGATTGTTTTATGTAATATGCTCCAGTAGAGAATAGGACACTAGGCAGAGACAGGGATTTCTATTCCCAGTTCTCCAAATAAACTGCTTTGTGACACGGGGTGAATCATTTCACCTCCCTTTAGAGAGGAAGGATGGTCCCATGCTTAGGGTGCTCGGACCTTGAGACATTGGTTCAATTTTCTGTTCCGCCATGGACTTCCTGTGTGATATGGGAAATTTCCCTTTGTGCCTCTGACTGTAAAATGGAGATACTGGTGTTCCCATTCCTCCCATGGTTATTGTAGATGTTGGATAGTAGAGACTGGGCCCATAACTTTTCTTATTATTTGGCTGTTGCCATGCGCTCCACAGTTCCCACAATAACTTGGTTAAATAGTGGAAATGATCAGATACAACAGAAGGTCTAAAGCTGAATATGGAATTTACTCTTGTACACAGAGATGAATTGGGAAGCTGTCACCGGTTTGTAAATCTTTCTCTTTTCATTTCATTTTCTCTCTTTCATGTTGACCTGTGTTTTTCAGGGACCAGGCAGGTCACATTACTGCAGGGCATCAGGATGGATTGGGAATAGCAATACTTGTCTGTCTCTATTCTAGAGTCATTCATTCTGAGATATGTGGGCTTTATCTCCCCCCCACCTTCTACCTCCACCCCTTACATTTCTCATGCAATGCACTGCACTTTTGCCAGACAGCTGGAGCTAGCTTGCCATTGTATAACTATGCTTGACATTTAATTTAAAATCAAAGGTACCATTGTGTAATAGTTTGTTAAGCTCTAGCTCCATCCTGACTAACATAAATAACATTCTCGTCAATGAAAGCGGTAACTCAGTGTCTGGGATATATATTCAGACTGATGCCTTCTCATGGCAGGAAAATTGGAAAGGTAAGTCACCATTCTGCATTGTCTGAACAAGCTCCAGTTGAGGTCCTATAGTTTGTAGCCATTGCTAGCACAATGTACATCCAAATGCCCTAATTTCTTGTTGGTGAACATGCTGTATGGAAGGAGGAAAGCAAGGAATGACAAGAGACACCCAGGATGATAGAAAACATCTCTGCCCTCTTTACATCTATATATGCCGTGTTTGCTATATTCAGTTATAGCTTTTCAGAGCAAGGATAAGGGAGCAAGATGGGAAGAAAAGAACACGTAAAATATGATGTGTACGTACACAGAAGCCAGTTTCTGAATGTATTTTAACACAGGGCCAAATCCTGAACTGCTTGTTTTCATGTTAGCCGCACTCAGACAAACAGCAGTTTGGAATCAAGCCTGTTTCTTCTGTGTTATTTTAGTCACAAAGCTCTAGGATGATATATTATTAAATGTATCAAGCTCGCATTCGTTTGAAGCATCTGTTCCAAGTGAGTAGAACCATAATTCTTAAGTCCCACCCTATTATTTTGTTTTTATCTGCCCAAATTCACTCAAAATCCATGGATGGATTATTCAAACTCTGTATTACAGGAGCATGGTGAGATATTCTAGGGTCAAGGGTGTCGTCTCTGTGTGACCCCCTGCTCTGACAAAGGTCACTTACTTTGTTTCCCTCTGGAGATTGTTAGTACTTGTAGCAAGAACTGTCTGTGCAAGGGCCTCTTGTCAGTTAGAATATGGGTTGCATGTATTATTTTGTGGGCATTTTATGGGAAGACAATCTGTCCTTTAATTTGTGCATTTGCTGTTTTAAAGGCACCTTCCTCTAAGCACCAGTAATGTATGAAGGGCAGTGTTGGAGACCTAGCACTTGAAACTATGACAGATATTTTGGGAGCATACTGCCTATTTTAGAACTAAAGAATCATTACATCTAAATAACATGCATGTATCATTATAAATAACTGTGAGAGTCACTGAAGCATAGTTTCAGTTATTGCAAGCGCCAACAGTGGATAACAGCCTGCGATGTGAGTGATGCATGGAGACTGGAAGATGAGGGAGAGTAATAGCAATCATGATTCATAATCTCCCATTGCATTCTGCAGGGAACGGGCATTTGCTTTTGAAGATATTGCTATTTAAACACTGAACACAAGAGCTAGTAAATGTATTAAGGTTATTATTTAAAATGGGAGCATTGTTTTGAAGGTGTGTATCGTACCTAATGTAGATGAAAATGAAACATGCTCACTATCCTGAAAGATCCATGAGCTAAATGGAATTTGACAAGAAATATTATTATTAGTTTTGTGACTGGGTCATTGCTGGAGGGATTTGGAGTAGTCTGAAGGAAGATGGGAGGGAATGCCCTCGAAAATGGGAGAGAATCCAAGGTTGGGGGCAGTCTGAGGGAAGGTATGGTGACGCTTGTCGTCTCTGCCCACAAATGGAGTGTGAAGAAAATGTGACGCTGGCTGAGTGAAAGGCTCAAGCAGGGAAGATCAGGGAATGCTGAGTGATGACATGAGGAGTCTGTGGTGATGTGACCCCTTCCTGGGGCATCCTCCTGCAACAAGCCACCTCACAACTAGGCATCACCAGAAAGTGAGGCTATGGCCTCATTTTCTCCTTTGTTGATTCTGAGAAATAGTCCAAATAACCTTTGAGTATAAATAGCCCTTGTGCGGTTAATGTTTTATAAAAGAAAAACCTTTGACTATAAACCATAATTAACCAATCCCCCAATTGTCCATCAATATACAGGCCTGGTCTACACTGGGTGGGGGGATCGATCTAAGTTACACAACTTCAGTGAATAATGTAGCTGAAGTTGACATTCTTAGATCTACTTACTGCGGGGTCTTCACTATGGTGCGTCGACTGGTGCTGCTTCCCCATTGACTCTGCCTGCGCCTCTCTCCAAGCTGGAGTACAGGAGTCGATGGGAGAGCGCTCGGTGATCCCCGCTGGATCGACTGCTGCCCGCCGACTCGGCCGGTAGTGAAGACATACCGCTAGTGTCTCTTACCACACTCAGACTCTCTGTAGCTCCAGTACCATGCTCACCTCCCAAGTATTGTCCTTTGTCTCTGACCATGTCTCACCCCAGCCTTCAGCCCTCTCTAGCCATCTGTCTTAAGCTCTCCAGCTCAGAGAGCCAGCAGGCATCTATCTCTGCTGCACTCTGCCTTCTCTGGCCACAGCTCTCTGGCTCAGGAAGTTCAGCAGGCATCTCCCTCCGCCAGCTTTCTGGCAATTCCTCCCCCTTTCCCAGGAAGGGCCTGCAGGCTTTCTGCTCTCGGCAGGCTTCTCCCAGGTAATTCTCTGCTGCTCCTTCTGTCTCTCCTGTGGGCTTGGGCAGCTCTCACCAGCCCCTTCCTTTCATACTTCAGGGAGCCCTCCACTAAGGCCCAGGTGCTCTCTCTAAGCCTAATGGGGGGTGGGATCACCTGATTAGTCACTGGTTTCTTCCCTCTTAAAGAGCCACTGTCCCTTTGTGACAGGTTCATATTGCAGTGGAGCCCCAGAGTGGTGACTCCGCCACAGTTTCTCCTGGAGCTCGGAGGAATGAACTCTCTAGGGTCAGCGCCAGCACTTTTTTTTCAGTGCCTGGTTTCCTTTGCTCATGGGGAGGGAATGAGTGGTTCTGCTCTTCACAGCTGTTTCCAGGAGGCTAGTGTCACCAGTGGAACTAATCAGGGGCAGTGCCTGAACTCCTGCAGGGCCTGTGTTCGGCCCTGTGCAAAGGAGGGTGGTGAATGGGGGCAGCTGCTCATTTTGCCCTGTTCTCGCCGTGGGCATTAGGGTACAATCTAACCCTAGGCTTTCTAAATTAGTAGATTTCTCTGCATAGAGTATATTCTCTCTTTATATAGACATATTAATTTTTACAACCAAAAGGACCATGTGGAATCTGAGTCAGAGAAACCAGAGTTGTGTGAAATGTCTCCAAAAGCCTCTGCAATTCACCTTGTTTTATGTTTTATTACAAACTCAAATCTCCGGCTGTGTTCATTGATTCGCTAAGGTCCACAAATCTTATGAGGGAACCTTGTCCAATTTATAGTTTGTGTCAAAAATTGTGTGCAATTTATCACTTCAGTGGGAAAACAGGTGAAGCTCTGCCATTGTGGTAGCATTTTGCTTTGTGGCTTTCCTTTAAATTGATCTATATACTCAAAGGAAGATGCTGTGGAAGGGGCCTGAAATCTTATGACTCACAACTGAAGAGTTTTGGCACAAGCCCTTGTGAAGTGCTAATGACATCTTCAACTCACTTCTGCTGTAAATCCAATTGGCAAGTTTTCATAGAAAGGGTTTAAATATTTTTGATTCTTTTCTTAGTTGGATAAATAGGAGACATCCTTTGAAGGTGCTGCTTCTTGGTGTAACTTGGCCTTGTTTGAATGACTACACTGAACTTTCCTAGCACCTCACTTACATTTGACTCTTATAAGGTAAAGCTGTGCCACTATCCACAAGAAGCAAACATGGTGGATTCTTTGAAATGCAAAGTGTGTGGGGGATGAGGAATGATGGGTATGGCTAGAGCAAAGGTTGCCAATTAGTCTGTCTATTCTCACTGATCAGCTTAGACATCACACTTTCAATCCTCTCACCCTATCTTCTTATTGTTTTGATCTCTCTCTCTTTAGTTCATCTTATACCAAAGACATTGCATCTCCATCTTATAATAGTGCAAAAAAGGGTCATATGGCAGGATGATAACCTGCTGAGTGTGACTGTGAAAGATTAGAGGTGATAGAAAAAAAATCACAAATGAAAGGACACATTCTAGCTATCCTTTTCACATGTGGTAGGGGAAACACTCTGCTGGAGGGAAATGGTGGGGACCACTGCTTATGTCTCAGTCCTAGATCTTCCTCCTACTCATGAAGCTGACAGGCTGTGGGTGAAATCCTGACCTCATTAAAGTAAATAAGGCCATCATATCACCCAATAGCTTCTCTTCACATACAACCATGGGGAAGCATTCTATGATAGGGATTAAGGATCTGGGTGTATGGGTCAAGTGTTTCCTTCCTGTGGCCTGTTCTCTGGGATTGCAGTTATATTTGACATGGAATGTTCTGCATGGATGACCATATAGGACAGAGAGAGGATGCATGCATGGCTGGACAGTAAATAAATGTAAAATAATGCTGTTTAAGTAGTGGTTATGTCATTTTCACCCATTTGGGGAATAATGTCAAAGAGCTAGAATTTGACTCTAACAGCCAAATATGTTTTATAAATGTGGGTGGAAAGGTTTATTTTGCCTCTTGAGAGAGAGAATAAACAGAATAAATATCCAACTATTGCTTAATAGAGTAAAAGGCTAAATATTTTCAACTAGAGCTGAGCAGTAGTTATTTAATATAATGCATCAGCACAATTTTTTAGCTTCCTGCTAATGAATGGAGATTGTTACAGCTGGTTCCCATCCCACCCCCAATAAGAATTACTTCCTTTGTATTGCAATAGGAAGCTTTCAGAAGACTTCAGGAAATTATTTTTTACTGCACTGCTGGCACTTACCGTACCAAAGTGATCTCATAGCCATCATTTAAAAGAAACATTGTTTTTCACAGCAATTAATTCATGGAGACTTGATTTTTTTATGATGATGATGTACAGAAAATCAGTGTAGTAAGAATCTAGCACAAGGAGTTTTTTCCCAATGTGTATTATTAGCCCTGGTTCTGCAAAGGGACCTGCAAGGACAGGCCTTTTCAGCTCAGTCTACCTCTCTTTATTTAATGGAACTTTTGTCACGACACATGCTCATCTCCTCCCTCTCCCAACACACACACATACACACATCCCTCCACTGGCAAAATTTTGAATGGTGATGGGTGAACCTCAAATGGCTTACAGGTTTGGTTAATTTCAAATATACATCCAACATTTCAAGTCTTATGTTTAACTTCTTTGGTGTGGAATTTATACTGAAAATATGACCAGGTTTTCTAGTAAATGTTTCTGGCTTCAGTCACACAGGCTACCCTCATGAGATTTTCTTTCTTGCATTTCCATTTGCAGTCCCAGCAGACACCAGGAGATATGCAGCAGCATGCATGCAGATGTTACTTTTAGACTGAGATTTTAAATGCAATCTAACTTGGATTGGACTTGGACATATAAGTCGGACTTGGACACATAATTCCTGTTAATTTTAATCAAATGTTTGGGCAGCTTTGAAAATCTGAGTCTTAAAAGTCCGCTAAACTTTTCAAATGTCAAGATGTTTGGATGTGAAAATGCCAGCTGGTTCTGTTCTGATTCCCCTCCCACACACACACACCGACCATTTCAAGCATCCCTAATTTAGGTCCACGTAATACCCTATGTACACACCCTATTGAGGGGTGTGTATGTGTGAAAACTTGGTAACTTCTTACAAAAGCAACTGCACTCTTTTAAATATTTTAACTTATAGAAGAACAATAAAAAGCTTCTGAGACCTGTAAATATATTATTTGCATACTTGCAAAATGAGCCAACACATTTTATTTTTTGAAATTTCAGCAAAAACTTCATGTTTGCATTTACCACATACAGAATATTAATTCCAAGATCCAAAGCATAGGAAATAATAATACATACTGGAAATGCTGGGTGACCTTGACTTTAGAAGTGTTAGTGGATGTCCCTACATAGCTGTAAATAGAATGAAAATCTTTCTTTATTTATCAATAAAATACTATATAGTCAAATAATGTTGTAGTAAGTTATATTGCCTAGAATGTAAACTGAAATGTTGCTATTGTTTTCCCAACCTATTAAAATTTAATATTAATGTTCCATAGAAATCTAATGTAGCAATCATGGAGTAATGGTGGATTGCGTGACATTTGAAGATGATGTCTGGAATTTGTCATATCTAAACAGTTGTTATGTTTTTATGCTCAACAGTGGATAGACTCATAAATGGTGGAGGTTTCATGCATTTTTTTTTCATTGTTCGTATTAGTGCAGCTGTTGTCTGATCAAGTTCTCACAGGGAATATAAAGATATTGGGCAAAGGGGGCTGGGGGATTCCAACTATATTCTAATTATGATACAAATATAATTGTAAATGAGGGATCTGTTAACTTTTAAAAAGAATCCTACCCTATGCAGCAATTATGGTGTGACTCACCACTTTTAGTCATGGTGAACTCTTGCCAAACCTTTTATGGTGAATCAGAGCTCTTCTTTAACTCTTCCCAGTTATAGGGCTTTAGGTGTAGGTATTCCTGTGCAAATATTTCTAAAACTGCTAATAAAAATTATTAGATGCATAGTAGTGCACATTTTAGATGAAGTGTTTGATTACAAAATCTGGGCAAAGATCAAACTCCCCACTAGGAGCAAAGGGCCTAATTATAACAGGACTGGTTATTAAATGTGTCATAGTTACAGACTCATCTCTTACAAACCATGGTGTACATCTTTGGCTGTGTTCTTTGCTTGTTTGTATGTTTACTTGTAAGGGTATTTAGTGCTCCTGAATGTGCTAGATTAACAACCTTGTTCAGCAATTGTTAATTCATGAAGACTTAATTTTTTTTGATGATGATGTACAGCAAATCATTGTAGTGAGAATATTGCATGAAGTTTTTTCCAGTGTAAATTATTAACCCTGATTCTGCATGGACAACCATGGAAGAAGCTTCCTAATCTCCACAATGTCTCACCAGTATACCTCATGCCTTTTTTAGGACCTCAGCTTCTAGGAATGAGAGGTTAATTTAGATACCTTACCTATAACTACTTGGCCTTCTGGTGAGATCACCAACAAAGGAGCCAAATGTGTTGGTGGACTTGTACCATTTATACCTGATCTCTAAGAACTGGATCTACTAGTTGCCATGATTTGGTCCCTACTAGCCTGGAAAAATTTAACTGGTATATTAGAGGAAAAAACCTCCATAATCTAATATTAAACTTCTGAACCCTCTGGTTTCCAGCTTTATGTTTGGTAGCGCAGGAGACACTACACATCAGCAAAAACCTTTCATCTTTCTCACATGAAAGGTTTCCTCTTAAACTTCAAGTGTGACATTATTTTAGTGAGAGATGGGTTACTTGAATTTGCATGTTAATATTTGGAATGCTCTGCCAGTTCATGGTACTTCATAGTAATGCTAGATGGGACTTTTGGAAACAAGAATGCTTGGAGAGGGTTGCCAGTTACTTTGCAAGACTCATACAAAAAGATGTTTATCTACTTTAAATAAGAGTTTCATTTTTAACTTTCATTTTAATAAAATAATCTTTAGAAAGGCTAATGATGCAAACTTTTCTGAAGGTAGGTCCTACATTTGAACATTTTTCAAAGGCCTACTCCCATCCCAACAATGTGTAAATCTTCAAAGGCACTCCATCAATATGTAAATCTTCAAAGAGGGAATTACACAATAACATGAAAACTCTCAAAGGGAGAGCAGTTACCCAGTGATGTAAAAATCTTAGTTAGGGATAGCTCCTCAATGATTTCAAAGTTCTTCAAAGTGGAAATCACCTAAAGCAATGCAAATTCTCCCAGTGCATGGGAAATCATTGAATAAGAACACTTCCATGATGTGTAATCTTTAAAGTAGCAGTAAATGTTCACTTAAAAGTATAAACTGTGCAGACTTTTGAGGAGATGGTACAGTATAATTACATTACTGACTGGATGCCCTGAGGGCCCACTACAAGGGTGGCAGGGTTGTAAAAGTTTCATTTGACCAGCTCTGGCTATATTGATAGCAGTAAGAAATGGAGGTACCAAATAGTTCTTTGATATGGGAGTTACTTTAGTTACTTTTGAGTTACTCATGATCCCAGATCACAACTGATTTATGAAACATTTCTCACTTGTAACAGCTACAGGTGCATTGTCAAGGGTTGTATTAGGAGCAACTAAAACCTCAGTAACTCTTCTGTTTTGGAATAAATATGGATAATGCAACTGTGATGTAGGCATGTCAGTAGCAGCACCAGCTGGAGTTAACCAGAGACATGAGGAATTAACTAAAGCTCCACTTTCCCCTCTTCTCTACCAGGTGCTCAGGGAGAGAAGCAGGGGGATAGGAACTGATGGGGGAGGCCCAGGGCTCCATGCTTAGCTCTGAGGTCTGTCTGATGCTCCCAGATGGCAGGGATGTTGTATATGTTTCTACTTATGGGTGCTGTTGGGTTTTTTTTTTTATAAAGACTTGCTACTTAAGGAAAGCTCTGTTGGCTACATCTAATTGTTGTGGCATCAATAACCCATTTTACAGTAACAGGTGCACTTTGGGAACACTTGATTTTTGACACAGCACCAAACACGCATTCCATTCCTTCTATTTCAGGAGAGTTACTTACTGCTTTCACTCCATCAGTAGCTGGCCTATCGTGAAAGTGTATGAGCTATCAGCCCTGTAGGGGAAGGGCTGAACAACTGAGTCTCTTTGGGGGAAAGAAAAGGAAGAACATTGCTGGAGGACTAGGTGTTGGTTCCAGAGACAAACACACACTGCCTGGGAACTGTGTCAAGAGAACCCATGCGCATAGAGACAACCGCTGAGCCACACATACAGTTACAGACTGGATGACATCCAGGCCCCACTGAAGTCAAGGAGAGTTTTGCCTTCCAATAGCTTTGCTCAGTTTTTTCAGTTCTGTTACTCACAATAATAAAACCCTCTAACCTTTAAGATTGCTGCAGATGTTCCTAATTTGAGCTTAAATTTTGATTATTATTTGTATTCAGTGTTAGCTATCCACTGAAAGTACACCTCTACCCCGACATAACACGACCTGATATAACATGAATTTGGATATAACACGGTAAAGCAGTGCTCCGGGGGTGGGGGGTTGTGCGCTCCAGCGGATCAAAGCAAGTTTGATATAATGCAGTTTCACCTATAACGCAGTAAGATTTTTTGGCTCCCGAGGACAGCGTTATATTGGGGTAGAGATGTATATAAAGGAAAGTATGCTGCTAGTCCTTTAAGACCAGCTAGAGATTTCTCCAGTTTCTATAAAGCCAGGAGGGCAGCCTTCTTTCAAGAGAAAGCAAAGGTTGTAACTTTTTCAAAAGTAGCTCGCATATATTTGTCAATGAATAGCTAAGAGGGAAAGTACATTGAAAAACTCCTACTAAATCCCTTTTATTTTATTAAGTCGGAAAACAAAGTCTTAAAGGTAATTAAAAAGGGACCATTATCTTCCAAACTAAAGTGTGTCTCTGCAAGAATATTAAATATTTCACCAACACTAAGGCAAGTGTGAGATGTTCTTAAGTTGCACTTATTTTATTTCATAGTATTGCCTATGTTGAATACAAATCCTGTTCAAGCACATTTTTATTATTTTAGTAAGCTGTTTATGCATTATACGTATGTAAAAAGACCTTGAGGTTAGCAAGTATTACAATTTCTTATTAAAGACTGGAGTTGCCTTCTATTAAAAGAAGCTATCATTCTAAACAGGAAATATGGGGCTTTAGCATCGCCATGCCCAAGCAATGAACCAGCAATTTCCCTAAACCAAACTCTGACATGATGATTTTATCCCTATGTGACTATATAATTTCTTCTTTTCTGTGAAGCACAGTAGTCATTGTGTGTACAATGTTTTTTATATTATAACTAAGTGTTCTGTGAAGTGGTTTGAGACTATTTCTTCAATGGGTGTTTAGGAGAGAAAAAGACTAACAAGAGTCTGAGGGATACTCCATATCAGGTTATAACTATATAGGGCACAGGGGTTGAAAGGTTGGGTGAAGCTGTTTAACAATATATAATATATATCTTTTAACTAAAAGTCTAGCATGCTATTGTGTCTCCAGGGAACTATGGTGGGTTTGTGGTGGTGGAGGGGAGGGGAGTAGTCATGAATACGACACCAACTGAGTGAAGTGTTCTTAGAACTCTCTTGGTTTTCCTAAACCTTTGTTTTTAAAAAAGTCCAGAAATTACGAAGGAAGGAAGAAAGAAAAGCAACTAAATAAAAATATATCTTTGTAACAGTATTATCCCTAGATGAGCAGGATCTTGACTTTTTTTAAAATGAAGACAGTTTAATTGACTTGAGTCCTGCATCCTAGAGAGGTGCAGGAATCTCTCATAGCATATGACCACAGTTGTGGAGGTGCTTAAGCTGGATTCCTTACATTATATATATATAAGAGCTGGGACAGCAGCAAGACACTCTTCGTGGGGGCCTCAGAACCCAGGAATATTGTGTTCCCCTTGGTTCCAAAATAGCCTGAATCTGACGCCCTTCAGGCTTGCTGTAAAATGCCATTTATCTGATAAGTGATTTTGTTGGTTTTGTTGTTGTGTTTTTTGGAGTGGGGGTGGGGGGGAATGTTGAAAGGTGAAAGAAACTTTTCTATTGGTTAAATTTAAATTGTTCCACTGATGTAGGTTTATTTGTTTTAGTAAGCTGCTGGGTGGTTGCCACTGCGTCATCATTTTCTTAAATCATGGGTATTATTTCTTTGGAATCCAAAGAAAAGTAGGTTTGTAGTGTAATATATCTGAAGCAGTTTTATTTGAGTAACTTTTGAATATTAAGAAAATTCAAATAGAACTAAATAAACCAGAATCCTTTACTACAGTATTACTTAGTAGGTCAATTTTGGGCTTCATCCCTACATAATACAGAATGTGTCCTCTTAGATATGAGTATTTTCATCTCCTTCCAACCACCTTCAAGAACTGGTCCCTTTAAAGCAGAATGCAGTCACATAGAACAGATTGCAGATTCTGAGAGGAAAAATTGATGTACAGGGTTCATTCTTGACTTGTGATATCCTATAGTATATAAATGAAATTATTCTTCTTATAGAAAACAGTCAGACTAATATGAGTTTTGTATTTAAAATTGATTTTATAAGTTGTATTAGCATGCTCTGAATTAAAAGCGAAGGTGGTAGTCATGCTGAGCAAGATATTTTGGCCAAAGCACTCCCACCTCTACCAGCATTGTAGAAATACAGACAGCATTTTCCATATGCAATTTGTTGCTAAATGGATAAAAATAGTTTTGTTGCTCGAGATGTGGCAAAACCCCTGGCAAAACATCTCCCTTTCAGTGGGGAAAAAATGCACATTTCCTTCTAACTTACTCTACAATTATAACTTTAGGGGGTAGAAGGAAAATTATTCTTGTTTTTGTTTGTTCCAGCCACCCTGGGAAAAGGAGAAATTAGGACATGGCTTCTAAGAGGCTTTTCTATTTAGTCAAATAGTCATATGTCCCTAGATTACTTGCAGACTTCTAAAATTTGAGGAAAATCCTATCCCTGCTTCTCTTCCTTCAACTTGGACAAGAACCCAAAATATCTCAGAAAAGGTCTCCTTACAGGTGGGTATGGCTAGACAGTAGAATCCCTCCAGAGTATTCCTGAACCTCCAGTAGGCAATGCTACACAGCTCCTTTTGTGGCTCTGCACTGTTCACTGCATGTGGAGAACATGAGAGGGGCAGGGCCTCTGTTGTCTTGTATGCCCTGTGAACAGTCTGGTCCAACACCTTGCTTGAGTGGATTATATCTGCTATTCCTTCCCATTTCCAGGAGCATTGGCCGCCCAGCTGCACATACACCTCAATTATTGTTATTTGAAGTTTGTAAGAGGATTCACAAATTGGCCCTGACTCTGCAGGGTGCAGAGGAGGATGAAAAGAACACCAAGTAGGGCTGCTGGGTGTTACACTTAGTGGAACATGAATAAGAGAAGGAGAACAAGTGCTGCAGGCTGGTGGGTTGTTGAGAACACCATGCCCAGTATGTATCATGAAGCAGTGACTGCCTGTGTTGGGTAATGCCTTCTCAACCTTCTGATCTATTTCTGTGTCAATGGTTGGCAATCATGACTGCCCTCATCTCTATAACAGTTAAGTGTAGCTTTTAAATACACTGAATTAAACTATTAATCTTGTAACAGGTGATCCTTCAAAAGGTCACTGTATACTTGGCCAGGGCAATGGGTATTTTATCTCCACTCCTCTTTCAGACCAGTGTTTGCCCCTCAACTCACCAGTTCTTAGCTCAATGGGGGGAAAGAGGTTTATTCACTTAGCTCAGCATTTCTGTGCTCTGTAGAGATCCTCTGCATAGGAGATTAGAGCTGACTGCATAATCAAGCTTGCACTTCCTGCAGGCTAAGCCATTGTTCTATGGCTTGTGGGGTTGGCGTTTACCCTTAAACAATGTATGAATGCCAAACCTTTATCATTTTAGTGATGCACATAATCTTTATTGTCTCAAGACAGACTTGCTTTAGGTGTACCCGAAGGTTCTCAGAAGTTAGCAGAAGCTACCTTTGGGTTCAGAGTCACATATTTAGTGATATAATATGTTGCTGATATATAGACAAATGTTCAGAAAGTAGAACATATTAAAATCATAGGCTTTGTTCAAAATATATGAATAAAAACAATTGCCTATTCCAAAATTATATTGTATGAAAAATAATATTTTTTGCAAATAAGGCTAAGTTCTTTGTAGGGATCAGTTTAACATAATATAGAGTCCCTGGAACATTTAGTTAATGGTGTCTTCAGCAATTCCATGCATATTTTGAATGGTTTAATGTGCTATTAGACTATAAACATGATATTAAAGTCTGAATAGAATTCTAAAATGTAAGATTCTATAATTCATTCAAAGTTTAAAAGAAGCATCCTGATCTGTGCTGATTACTTCGTGGTGTTGCAGGGTTTTTGTTCAGTTTGGCTTTCAGGAAGATATTCTGAATGAATATTTTTGAGATTTTTTCCAAAAGTATAAGCTAAAGAAAACTACCAGTAGTTATTTTTTCCCAACAGAAGATTATAGTGTAAGGGCTTTGTTGCAACAAATTTGACTGAAAGCTTAGTATAATGCTTCAAAGGAAAGAGAGTCAAGCAAGGGCAAAATATAGGTGTAAAGAATATTCCTTTCTTTTAAATTTAATATTAGCTGTCCAACTGCTATACAGAGCTAATGAGGAATCCACATTTGATCAGTACAGTAACAGCAAAAAATCCTTTTGTGGGCTTAAAATAGTCCTTCAGAAAAGAAAAAGCAAATTGTTTGCACTAATAAATGATAGTTTTCAGTGTGTTAGTAAATAAGAAGCTATTAATTTTGTGTGCTATATGTACAACTGTTACATTAATTAAATATTCCCCGTCCCACTTGAAAAAGATGGATCCTACCAGTTTAAGATTAAAAATGTCTGTCTTGAAGGCTTTTTTTTTTCTATAAAGCCACTCCTATTGCATAAAAACCTGGTCAATTACTTCATGTGGCATATATGCATATATTTGTATTGACAATGTAGTCAAATGACAAAAATCAGATTGACAATATAGTACATAACGTAGGTGCAGTGGGAAGACCCAAATCCATGTATGTCCTCTGGAACACAGAAAATCAATATATGTTAACTTTCCTCTTCTAATATGTAAATTAATAGATCAAATATTTGCTCTGGAGGGTTTCACTGTTTATAGTACTGACATAAATCAGTGCATGGCAAGGTTATTAATTTAAGATGATAGATAATCATTTTATTGTAATACATAGCATTAGCACCTTACAGTTGGTGGATCCAGAGTATCCTAATTTTAGCAATATAAGGAAGCTCCCCCATTAAACATTTATTAAAGAGTTGTTTGTGAAAATCAGTTCTGTCTCTGCCTTCAACTACTTTACTTTAATCTTGATTATTAGTACAGCTAATAAAAGGATCACAATGGAGAAAATTGTGAATTGTGTAAATAATCATTTAGCCTTTTTTATTATCTAAATTCTCTGGTTCCCTTTCCTCCTTCTTCCTTTGTGAGGGTGGAAATGACAAGTTCCTGGGCTTCAGATGAATATTTTCTTTCTTAGATTATCTGTGCATATAAGAGGCTAGTGTTAAAGTGGTCGCAACTAGACTTTGAAGGCAACAAAAAGTGGGCTTTTGAAAAGCGCTCAGTGTTGGATCAACCCTGCTCTCATTGAAGTCAATGGGAACAGAATTAGGTCAGTGCTGGGTGCTTATGAAAATCCCATCCAAGGTATTTAGGGTGCTGCATGGCAGAGCTCTCAGCTCCTTCTGATTAAGGATGTAGTGGGAAATAGGGCTTAGGCTACTATTGCTACTTTTTCTGCAAGGAGGCAGGAGCACATTGGTTAGCTTTATGAAGGTTATTTCTAAAATGGACAAGGGTAGTTGTGTTTTTGAATTAAGGCTTGATGTATAGAAAACAGATACATAAAAATACTAATTTGAAAAAGATCTTGGCAAATACTTGATTCTTGTGAACCGTTTCCATTCAAATATGAAACACAGGAACATATCACATCTGGAAATCCTGATTCTCAGTGCAGATCATTTCGCATTGGGTAAGGCTATGATAAGGAAAAGCTGACTACTACTGAGATCAACTAAACTTAATATGTGGTAAAAGACAAAAATATTTATCAGCACACTTTATATGAGAATGTCCTATAAATCATACTCTTACTTGAACTCTGAGGACACTGTGGGCATAGGGCTGGAAACTACAGACTGCAGTTATTGACTTGCTGTGTTAATGATATGATAGCTTTGTTATAAATTACCAGAGGTTAATGGGGTAAATAATTGGTCGAAAAACACTCTCACTTAGGAATTGACAGTGCATTATTTCTTTAACTTTCTTTCATGAATATGTATTGGGAACAGTCTGGATATAAGCTGAGAGTATAATACTTCACAAATACAAGCCAAGACAACAGCTATGCTACCCTCAAACAAGAAATAAAGATCTTGGCTCTTAATTTTCAGGGGATCAAACACTGTTTTATGTGGCATATTTGTTTTGGAAATCAGTTTGAAGCCTCTAATCTGCTGCTAATGATACATTTCAAGATGTGTTACTTGATATGGAAATTCGGCTGTACTACCTTGGGCAGTGCACCTGTTAAATCTTTTAAGTTAAGCAGGGTTTTGTCAGCCTAATATTTGGATGACAGACTTCCAAGAGCACCCGAGTGCTTTAGGAAATTATATGAGTGGTGTAAGGTCAGTCGTCTAGTGGAGACAGTGCTGATTGTGGGGAAAATCTTCTGCTATTTCACTTCACTCAGTTTTGAGCACCTGGAATGTTGTGTGTGTGTGTGTGTGTGTGTGTGTGTGTGTGTGTGAGAGAGACATTATGACCCAGTTCTACACAGCCATGCAGGGGCCTAATGGGAATAGGACCCCTGCCACCCCACATTATGACAACAGGCTTTGGAGGCAGGTGTTGTGACAATTGGGCCTACAAATCTACTTGAATTGTGAGCTCAACTGTTAAAAATATGAGAAAGTTCATAAAATTTTACAGTAGCCTATAATAACAAATGTTAATTGGGAAAAGGTATTCAAGGGAGACAGAATAACTAAGGCTACAATTACTTCACAGAAGTCACAGACTTCCAGAGACCTTGTGACATTTTCGACGCCAGAGCTGGAGCTGTCAGCCAGCAACCCTGCAGATGGCACCGGCAGCAGTGGTCCCCCGGAGCTTTCAGCCCCTGATGGGGGTGGTGGGACCCTGCAGCTTCCAGCTGCCAAGGGCAGCAGGGGGACTCAGAAGCTCCCACTCGCTGCTGATGGTGGGGCTCCTCGCAGCTGCCCAGCCACAGAGAGGGTCCCCATGCAGCTGCCCAGCCATGAGGCGGAGAGCAGACCCCTCAGCGTTTCAGCTGCAGTGGGCAGCGAGGGGACCCCAAAGCACCCAGCCGTTGCAGGGAGGCCGGGGGACCCTACAGCCCCCAGTCGCTGTGGGTGCTGGACCCTCCTCCCTCCCCATTTTGTTAGGGATATTTTTAGTAAAAATCATGGTCAGTTATGGACTTAAAAATCACGGACAGGTCACGGGCTTCTGTGAATTTTTGTTTGTTGACCGTAACCTATCTGTGATTTTTACTAAAAATATCCATGTCAAAAACTGAGCCTTAAGAATAACTAAATTAGAAGTAAAGACATAATAACTAAATTAGTCCGAACAAAAAGACCAAGCTAATATAATTCAAGGACTGTGTTGAAATTATGCTTCTTAAAAGTTGGCGATATGAAGTTAGTTAATGAGCTGAAAAATTGGTGGTGGACACCTTGCCCAATTGGTGAATGAGAACAAATATGATGTTCCACCCATCACTCTTTTTGTGATGTGTCCTTTAAGAGAGAGAGTTTGTGGGAAATTAAAAAAACAAAAAAACTGACAGAACAGAGGGAGGCTACTGGAGAAAGTGTCACCATCATGGCTATGAGCCCCACCTTTTCTTGGAACCTCAGGATCATCCTGGCCCTGAGTGGTGTGCTGGCCAGAAAGAGAGGGACCCAGATGACATCGCCACCCCTGGCAGGTCTAGCTGAATCTCAAACTCCATTGGGATGACAGTTATTTTATACCATCTGAGAGAGACTCAAACAACAGGGGTGGGGGAGAGTTTCCTTCTAAAAACTGTCTATAGCTAAAGGGAAAGGAAACCAGGAAGGATGTTAAAATAAAAGCCTTATTGAATCGTTTAAATTTCAAATGCTTTAACTGTTTTTCCTTCTTTTCTGTATCTTTAATACAAGGTTAAAAAAAATTAATGGTATTTTTGCCATGGTGCTAAGCGGGCTGAGGTCTCTGCATACCCAGCCCCAGAACTTGTTTAACATAGTTTAATGTTGGACAGTGATTGGGTTCTAACAACACCTTTAGACAATTTATTCCATCAAAATTAACACAACAGAGGGAAAAGCCTAGGCACCTAGTCATCACCCCACCACCCTCTGCACAGAAAGGGAGGTAGAAGAGGGAGTATTGGATAGCAAGGGGTGGGGAATGTGACATTGCGTGGGGGAGGTAGTGGTAGAAATCTATCAGCCAAGGATAGAAATAAAGAGAGGAAAGAGGAGAGAAGAAATGCAACTCTGAGATTGTTAGCTTCATTCCGTGGTTACATTAGAGGACTGATTTTCAGTATATTGTATACATGCAAAGTCTGCATATTTGTGTTCAGTTCAGAGATTTGTCTCCTATGTCTGTGTGCAGATCCTGGAGTTCTGCAAACACAGCTTTGAGAAAATCCATTCCTAAATCCCCATCTTGAGGTGGGAGGGAAACAGGACTCAGCATATATATGTGCAGGCCAGATAGAATGAAATTCTTCTGCATTTTTAATACTTAACTGATTTGTTAAAGCAATAAATATCCATCCGTATGTGTAATGGTGACAAATAACTAGAGTAGTTATTGCAAGATTACCCAATGAATCTAGGGAGTGGTGATTAATACTCTGTATCCCATATTAAATTCCAAATGAAATCTAATTAGGGCCCAAATATTTTAATATCATCTTGTTTGTTCCTCATGCTAGAGCCTTCTGGTAATACAACCTAGCATCTTGTTGCAACACCAGTTTTCCATAAAGATTATTTTAAATTATTCCCATGATGGTCTGCACATCTCTGATTAATGTATTTTGTGACAGATACTGTAACTATTCCTGGTAGTGGTTGGAAATCTTTTAACAAAATATAATAGAAATCATGACAAATTTCTTCAAGAGTAGGACATCTGAAAATTTTATACACTGCAAATGGTGTTTATAAGTTGAACAGCAGCACTGAACTGGGTGAAATATTTTTGCAGAGCTTGGGATGTAAGAGTGGTATAAAAATAAGCCAAGTAATATAAGGTTCCCTTCGTTTGAGATTAGACAAATGATGGCATCTTAAAGTTATGAGATAATTATAGTAATAAAGTGGAAAGAATCTCAGAAATTCAGAAAAATATCCATAATATAACTAATTTGTTTCACAAAGGAAAAAAATCACAAGGTTGTGTTCAAAACCATGAGGCAAATGGGAAAAATTGAATCTATTTCTGTTTGCTAGTACAGTCATTGAGGGAAGATTGGAGTTTTGATTAGGTGCTCCTTTTCAAAGAGTAAACAAGAACAGCCTTGGAAAAGGTGTTGAATGTAAAATAAACTGTTTTCAGAACTGTGTGTAACATTGATGGTTTTCACGTAGGTGAGATGCATCAGTAAAATATCAGATATTATACCCATGGTGGTACAAGACTGGTAGCTCCCAGACACACAAACCATCCCCTGCAAATTGCTGAACATAATATGATTTGAGGTTTAGATCTTGAAGTCTGCTTACCAAAGTTAGCACATTGTTCCTTTTATCAGTGAAATTTGTGGTATCACATTCAGACTTGGTGTAAGGTGACTGAACTCTTGATTGAATTCAACAATGACATAAACAGAAGTGTTACATGGCAGACATAAGCTGTTAGAAAACAGTTGTAAGTGGTAAAAGACTACACAGCAACTTGATGTTTGGTGCTAGATTGGAGCTAGTGTCCCTTGCACATCTAAGGAGATGGCATTGTATGTGTGGAGACTGGACATGGAACAAAATACCTTTTTGCCTTCGAGTCTGAAATACAGAAGAGGTGCACTCATGAAAACTAACAGCTTTGAATCGAGGGACAAGGACATTGTTGGTATCCTGAAAGTCTCCAGACCGCAAGCAGGAAGAGCTGGCAGAACCCCTGTCCAAACTGGTGATGAAGTTTCCAAGAATTGTCTAAGAAGATTTCATGTTCTGTGTTGCCAACATCTCCAGTGCTCCAGCACGAAGTTGTATGTCAACTATGTGTTTCAAAAAGATAATGGAATCCCCATATAAGTGGTCACACCCTGGAGCTGATCTTTAAGTTGAATGTGGACATAAGGGGGTATGAGAATGTACATACTGTTTCATTAAATTGGGGCAGAAAGACTGGCTGAAGAAGGTTTGAGGCAGGAGCCCAATAATGAAGCAGAGAAAGAGAGAGAGAGTAGCTTTAGAGATGATTCTGTTTTCCTTTTTGTGATAAAGTTCTTTCTTCAGAGCTAGAAGAATATAGGAACACTGGACTGGACGGGACTTTTGGGGTTATTGAGTCCAGTCCACTGCAATCCCAGGCAGCCACATTATATAATGACATTCATAAATTTATCAACTCCATTTTAGAGCTAATTAGGATTTTGAAGTTATATACCCCCCAATACTCCCATACCACTCCTTTGATAGTTAGAAATCTTCTAATTTGAAGCCTAAATTTATTCATGGCCATTTGTTGTTCTGCCAAAGGTGTTATTTAACTTTTAAACAGCTCTTCTCCTGCCTTAGTGTTTAGCCCAGGATATATAAATCTAGAGCAATTGTATCCCCCTCAGCCTTTGTTTTGCTTGGCTAAACAAGACAAGATCTTATAGTCTCCTCTCAGAAGTTAGCCTCTTCATTCCCTTGGTCATTGAAGTAGCCTTTCTCTGTACCTAGTCAAGTTTGAATTCATCTTTTTTGAACATAGATTTTATTGAGGCACAGGACAGTTTTGAAGATGCAGGCACTGCAAACATTGGCTCAGGAAAAAAATTGTCCTATACACTTTTTATGAGAGTCAAAAACTGTCAAATCCTGGATTTTTACTATATTCCTGCTTGGCATCTAATGATGATTGCTGTTGCAGTTACATAATAAATCCATCCTTGCCATTGCTGAGTCTTAAAAATACATGCATCCAAGGGATTTTTATAGTGAACTAGTGCAATACAATGCATACTCAAGTAAAACTTTCAATGTTATAGTGTGTGACATGGTTGATAGCTGAGTCCTATTCCTTGTGATATCATTTGATGTTGATTTTTAAATGTACTAAATATGGTTGAGTAGGTAATAAAACTTGAGGTGCTAAAGAATAATCAGAGCAGATACTATAAATCACCTACAGAAACAAGACAGGTTTACACAAACACTAATAAACTTAAAGCTCCCAGGTATTTCAGGGCAAAAAGTTACTAAATAAGCAGTAATGTGAATGCAATTGTTTGTAGTACCCGACATATGTATGAGAGAGAGAGATTTACTGGTGAAAATGATTTAGTAAAGATTGTATGTAATGTTGAAAGGACATTGATACATACCCATGAACTGTGAATTCACATAAAATCCTGTCATATTCTTCTGTGTGCCATGAAAATTTTCAAATACTTTGATGTAAGCTCTTGTCTTTCAGGTCAAGTCCGTGTTTCTAAACTAAAGCCTCACTTTATAGGTAGCTGCTTCAGATCTTTTTTTATGTTCTGGATTTTTATTCAGATTTCATGAGCCAAGGAAATACAGTTGGGAGTCTGGTAACACCAGAGAGAGGCATTTTGCTTAAGAGCTAATAGCAGGAGATTTCGGCTTGCTTATCCATCTATTTCATCTATATACTCAGACTGCAATGTTTGTTTGTGAGGTGGTAAATCGGAATTTACAAAGGGAAAGGCATCTTCAGTAGCTGTGCTCAGAACCGTAAAAGTACAACCTAACATGGAGTGTACCCAGGGATTGTGATAGTGGTGATCTGTATGTGGAATAACTGACCACATGGTTAGCATAGTCATTTCTGGAAGGAATACTTGCAAATTAAAAAAAAACATGCCAGACAAACTGATCTCAGGGAAGCGTTTGTCTTTTCTGAAAGTACTATTATCTTGAGACACTACATAGAAAGCAACTCTGTATACATCTCTGTATCTACCCAAGTAAAATAAAAAAGTACAAACTTTCAAAAGACTTCCATTGTAAAACATCTCAGCCACTTTGGCAAAACCAAATGGATAAAGAACTAAACATAAGAAAGCTCTCTTTCAAAGGGGAGAGGAGGTGGAGAGGTCAGAGATGAACTGATATGAACAAAATATCTACATATACAAATAGGACATAACCTGGGAGGAAGTTCCCTAGAAGGCCTTTCTGCTAATGGGATGAGATCTTGACACACTTATCCACCTGTTGAGCTATTTGGACATTAAATGTTTGTGGGAAGGTAAGAAGTATTGGTTTTACAGTGTGTAGGGAACAGCCATCTTTAGCAATTGTACAGTCATGTGCTTACCTCAAGCCTTGATATTATGTTCCCACTGACAGTCAACATACAGTTCAGTATATCAACTTTAAATTGAAGTACAGAGCACTATCAGGATTTGGTGGTCTCTGTATTTTTAATATATCCTGTTTCATGTAGATATTTTCTTGAGTTCTAGTTATTCAGATCAATCTGGAACAAAAAAAAGATGGAAACAGGACTGGTTGATAGAAATACAGGAAATTATATAGTACAGCAATGGTAATGTAATACCTTTTCTATGTTGATAATGTACTACATTTCCAGGCAGAAAGAATCACTTGTATGGTGTATGTCCAAGCTTTTCAGTCATGAGGGTCTATCCTAAACCTGGATTTTCCAAATGTTTACTCACCAAACCATCTAAATGGCTATCCAGATGTCTTTTAAACATGCTGAGTGATAAGTATTTCATTTTGTTGGAGAATTCTACATCCGAAAGGAGAGCATGTTCTGAAGACCTCCATGCTGGAGAAATCTCTAGGAAAACACAGCAGGCAAGCTATCAAGTTTTTGAAGTAGATTTCCCTTTGGGGAAATAAATCGCTCCACAAGATGTACTAAGAATACTTACTCTTAAAACTGAATATATCAAGAGTGTGATCACCACCACCTCTTTAAAAAAATGCTGTAGTTAGACTGAAAAGTGTTTTCATTCCCAATGTGACTTTTTTTAATTAAGTAGTTTAAAAAAAAACTTAAGGCCTTACAATCCATTAGAATACACTTGACACCACTCTATTTAAATATTTCTTAATCCAAGAGAAAGACGTAGGATGTCACAGACAGAATGAACTATTGCGCTCCCCTTCTTGGCTCTCCTTTTGACAGATTAAATCTTTATGTACTTGTTTTATGATTCACCATCAGCAACAGCTGATTAGAATTCCATAAACTGATCAAATCAGTCCAGAGGCAGTGTTCTATACACTGGAAATGGAATGAAAATTTTTCTCTTTCATAAACAATCTCTAATATTATTTTCTTCCTAGATTGACATCAACCTTATTATTAACACACTCCATCCCTCATCCTTACTTGGGAAATTCTTCTTGCCTTGAGCTTGCTTCAGGCCAGTAGAGTTGAACAAAGTGTGAGATCAGATCTTCAGCCAGGAAAATGTGATTTTGTATTCTGTTTTTCTGACTAGTTAAATCCTAGAAGAACCTATTAAAATTTCTAGTTATTTTTCACATTTTTCAGGATTATACAATCTATAATGAGGAACAATAAATATCTTTATACAAAAGATGTTTCTCATTTCAAGATACCTCCCAGTTGGTGGTGATTCCCGCAAACTTAGAAGCAACAGTAGGCTTATTCCTTAATTGAAGTTTTTCTCAACATTTTTGACATAACTGGGGAACATATAAAATAATGAAGCCTGGACAATTGCAGCTGTGATGCCATAAATACGGATATAGGCAACAGTCTTACAAACAGCCCTATAAAAAGGGGTACCTGTGCAGATCCACGTGCATTTTGTATGAAGTGTTTCTTACCTGGTTCCATATCTGCAGGTTTCCATTCCCTATCTTCACTCTCTCCCTGCCAAATTTCATGATACTGGGATTTTACACTGAACCATGTGGACATTCTAAATTTGCATATTTCAATATCTATGTCGATATTTGTCTGAACACAGTTCTGAAAGTTAGTTTTGAAGTAGAGGTTTGAAATTAGCCAGTTTTAGAGGGGAATGGGCTAATTTTCATTCACAAATGATCTACAAGTAGAAAAGTTATTTTTTTTTCAACAAAATCCATAAACCTTAATGTTAAGGTTCTTGCATGTAACAATCTCCTGCCTTATTTCTCATCCATGTGTGGTTACAAACCTGAAAATCATCCCCCTCTGCTCACTTCCCTATCAATCTTGTACTGAATATTAACTTACAGCTCCTGACTTGGAGTCATTTGAATGTTTCTGGTTTTGTGGCCTAGACTACATCGGATTTCAGGCCCTCTTTAGCAAGCAATTTCATATTCATGGGGGAAAAAAGAAGCTTTGGTGAACAGATCAATGCTGCTCTAATAAGTGCTTATTAAGTCTGCAGACATGACCAGCATTTTGATTATTATAACATTATTAGATACATTTTTTAGTTTTTTAACTTAGCTGTATCTGTAGTATTAACTGACACTTCCTTTAACACCCTACTGCACAGCAGTACCAAAATGAAATGCATGATCTAATAATGTTCATGGGCCTTGGTTGTATATTGTATTATCAAGCAATTAGCATAACAGCAGGAGATCCTGCAAGCAGAATATTTGTGAGTGACCTATTATCAAGCAGATTACATTTTACATGGAAACTAAATGAATCCTGCCAGAATTTTGGGGCCAGGGAGAGGAAAAAAGTCTCATTATTCTATTTGCATGGCTTGAAAGATAGCACGTAGAGAAAAAAAGAACTGTTTGCGCAAACAAGGCGTGGTCTTCCTGTTGGAAAAAAATGCATTTCTTACACAAATGTTAGAAACAGGAAGTATGTGTTGGCAGAAACAATGAGGAAGAGCAAACAAACCATTACTGTGTGTTTGTATAATATATTAGGACACTTTCCTGAAAACGAAGGGCCTAAAGCTTCAACTAACCATAACATTTCATTGGGTCATTGGGGAGGGGATGTACTTGTGCACAAATGAACTATCAAACCACCTGCTATGTACACAGGTGCTCTTAAATTTGTGTATGTGCACACTCATGTTAGCATAATTCAGAGAGTTGTGGGTGAGGAAAAATATGTCTCAATCGGAAATGTCTTAATAATGAGGATAATTATAAATAATGATGAACAGGGATGGAGGGGGTGAGGGGGAGAATGGCAAAGCAGAATGCCATAGGTTCTGCAGATTGGTACAGATTCATCGATTCCAAGGCCACAAGGCAACATAGGAGTCACACTAGATGATCCCAATATAACACAGGCCATAGAACTTCCCCCAAATAATTCTTAAAGTATTAGAAGCATTTAGAAAATATCCCATATTGATTTATAAACTGCCAGTGGTGGAGAATCCACCATGAACCTTAACAAATTGCTAATAGTAGTAAATGGTTAATTACTTACTCTGTTGAAAGCATGGAATACATGGTTCATTCCATTTTAAGAAGAATCTTGCTCACCAATAGAACAGGTTTGTTCATAAATGTAATTTTAAATGGTTTAGCAGTATGAAATAATATTTTGTTTTTTAGATCATTTTCATCCATGAATTTGAAAGGACTTCACAACAATTATTAAATAAACCCTTGTACCCGATCAAAAATAGAAAATTTCCAGGTAGGGATTATAGCAGGCCAAAACCCAGTAAATATTTTGGTGAAAATTGTTAAATGTTTTCCCATTTTTTCCATTGAAATCTTGATGGTTGTAAAACTGTCCAAAATTTTCACACACTTTTTTCTTTTGCCATTGTTGTAAATTAAATTTTAATAAATTTGAAATATCCCTGCTAGCTTTAATAAGGAATGCGTTACCCACCTTTACTGTGGAATATAATAGCTATTTAATAGCATGCTAACACAACACAATGGTTTAAGACAGGAGGAGTGCCATATCCAGTTGAAATTGCATGAATTTAAATTTGTCTAGTCCTTGAAAGGAAACACTCTTACTCTGGGAAAAAAAGTATTATGGGATTATAAATGGCTACGTATTTCCTAGGCAAATAATAATATAGCTTGGCTCTGCTTAGTAATAAGATCTAGCAGGGCTCATTCAGAGTTGCCCCTAGCTGCAGACTAAACAATAACAAGAAAAATGCTTACCAATATGTCATAGTATGAATACACTCAGGTTGGTAGGACATACGTTATTCTTAGTGTGCTTTGGTGACAGCAACCATTTATAGTATTTCTTGTAATGCATATTAAGAATGGACTAAGAATTAATTTATTTGTGTGTGTTTTAAGCTGAAGGGGGATTTCTTGGGGAACACCCAAGTAAATGAAAAGTTTCAAAGCGCATACCAAACTCGGTCTTTCTGAGCCTCCTATGAAATTATTTACCAATGGGTTTACAGGATTGCTAATGTGCAATGCATTGTACAATTCCTTGGCTCAGAACAACCCTTAATGCAGACCTACTCATGGGAGGAGTTTGGAGTGTGGGGACCTCCCCTGAAGTTGTGGTCTCTTCTCTGATAGTTCTTGGGCACATTCTGTCAGGGGGAAGGAGGCTGCCTGCCACTAATAGCCTTTGGCATTGCAGTCAGAACTCATGGATCTCTGGCTGAGGCCCATTTGGAGTCTTGCTGTTAGAATTTTCCCCGGTTCCCCCTACTCCAAGAATTCCCTTTAAAGCACACACATACATCACAATAGGAAGGAGTAATATGTGCGGAGAGTCCTCTCCACACAGCTAATACCAATCAAAGGGTCTGTCTCCTCTTAGTGGACACTCTGGGTGAAATCTTGGCCCTATTGACTTCAATAGAAAAACTCCCATTTACTTCAATGGGGCTAGGATTTCAGTGGACAGGTTCAGTATGGATTCATGCTGAGACGGAGAACAGTTGCTGACATGTTTGTGCTATAAATCCTCATGGAGAAGTTCAGAGGAAAGAGATGGCAACTGGGTATGGTCTCTGTAGACCTGGCAAAGGCATATAATTGGGTACCATGAAAACTAGTTTGGTGCCATTTATGACCAGGAAGTGTGCTAAAAGGGTATGTCAGTTTTATTCAGGATATGTATTAGGGAGTGACTATCATAGTCAACACTAAATGGGGCTATGGTATCAAATTTACAGTAAATAGCCTGCATCAGGTTGTCAGCATAGAGTCCCTTTTGTTTCTGGTTATCATGGATGTGATAAGTGAGAATATATGAAGGGAGCCGCTTTGGAACATACTATTTATTGATAGGTTAGTGCAGGGGTATGCAAACTTTTTGGGCTGAGGGCCATATCTGGGTGGGGAAATTGTATGAGGGCTGGGGCAGGGGGCTGGGGTGCAGGGTTTGGGAGGGGGTGCGGTGTGCAGGAAGGCACTAAGGGCAAGGGATTGGGGCAGAGGAGTGGTAAGGGGTGTATGGGGGTTCAGGGAAGGGGGTTGGGGTGTAGGACGGGTGCAGAGTGCAGGAGGGGGCTCGGGACAGGGGTGCAGGAGGGGTGCGGACCACGGGAGGTGGCTCAGGGCAGGGGTTTGGGGTGCAGGAGGGGTGCAGGGTGTGGCAGGGGACTCAGAGAAGGGGATTGGGGTGCACAGGGGTGCAACAGGGAGCTCAGGGCAAGGGGGTGGCATGCAGGAGGCATGTGAGGTGTACGAGGGGGCTCAGAGCAGGGAGTTGGGGTGTGAGGTGGAGGCAGGGGGCTTAGGGCAGGGAATCGGAGGGCAGGGTGCAGGCAGGGTTTGGGTTCTGGCCAGGTGCTGCTTAACTAAAGCAGCTCTGGCGTGGCAGCAGTGTGAACTGGGGCCAGAGCAGGCTCCCTGTATGCGTGCCCTGTCCCCAGCCCCACACCGTGCTGCTGCAGGAAACGCTGCGGCCCCTGTGGGAGGGGAGGCAGAGGGCTCCGTGTGCGCTGCCCTTGCTGCACCTCCAGGTACCTCCCCCGAAGCTCCCATTGGCTGTAGTTCCCCATTTCCGGCCAATGGGAGCTGTGGGGGGCGGTGCCTGGAGGCAAGGGCAATGCATGGAGCCCTCTGTCCCCCCTGCCCGGGGGCTGCAGGGACGTGGTGCCAGCCGCTTCTGAGCATGGCATGGGGCCCACGGCACCATGGGGGGCAATCCCACGGGCCGGATTCAAAGCCCTGAGGGGCCAGATCCAGCCCACAGGCCGTAGTTTGCCCACCCCTGGCTTAGTGCTATGTGTGAAAAATTGTGAGACTGTGCAAGCCAATTTTGAACAGTTGCAACATAGTTTTCAGAAGGCCTTAGAGTTAATATAGATAAAATTGAGACTGAGATATCTGGAGGATTCCCCTTAAAAGGATATCACGGAAAGAGTTTTTTGAGTGAAAGAATTTAAATACCTAGGATCAATGGTTGCTGATGTTGGTGCCTTTATGAGTGATGCATCATACTAAAGCTTCTTGTAGCAAATAGCTGGAGCTGACTCCAGTTCTCTGTGACAAAAAGATGCCAGTATAGTAAAAAGGTAGACTGTATAAAACTGTAATTTGACCCATCTTCATGTATGGAGCAGAGACTTGGCCAGCCACAAGAAAGGAAATCAACATGCTTCCTTTGTGGAAATTAGGATGTTGAGATGGTCAAATAGTTGGACACTCAGTGATAGGACACAAAATAAGGTTATAAGGGAACTACACTGGGTTGCCCTAGCTGAAGACAAGTTGAGGTAGGCTAGGCTACTTTGTTAAGATGAAAACACAGTGTTTATCGGTAAGATGACTCTTGCAATGATTCTGGATGGACAACCAAGGGGGAGACCAAAGACTCAGTACGTGAACCTGACATCAGAGGACCTCAGAGAGACCAATCTGCATGACAGCCTGGCGTATGCTCATGAGTTTTGGAAGAGTATAAAAGTCACCAAACCTAAATAGTGAAGTGGCAAGGAAGAAGAATTCATAGATTTATTATAGTTTGCATAAGCATGACAATGACAGCCATCTCTATATGATAGCAAGTAGCCATCTTTGGCCACAAAATACAATAGTATTAGTCCTTTCTCAGTTTGTCTTAACTCAGCACTTTTTACTCTTTCTCCCAATTGTGTTTGTGATTCCCTCAAGAACTGTGCTAAATAATTTTTACAATTTAGAATCATGGGATTTTTTCCCCGCTATTCTTGTGGCAATCTACAGCTATTGTACTGTGATGGGTGCCTCCCTTTAAGGTGCCACCTGGTGTATTGAGATACCACTGAGCCCACCTTTTCTGCCACCATGGGAGAAACGTGTCTTGCTGAACCAGGATCTTAAGTCTCCTCTAGCACACACACAGGCAGGGCCACACTCAGCTGCAGAACGACAGAGACATTGAGATCAGCTCTGGGAAGACTCAGCTTAAGGGGCTTGCCCCAGCACTCAGGTGCCCACCTCCCTTGGAGTGCAGACCCAAAGGTATATTGTCTTTGCTGTATAGAAAAATCTGCACAGCACAGGCTCATAAACATTCACCCTCTCCCTCAATGTGAAGAGAGAGATGTACATCTTCTTGCCCTCCTCCCCATTAGAAAATGCACAAACTGGGTTTAATAATAAACAAAACAAAATTATTAACTATAAAAGGCAGATTTTAAGTGGTTAAAGGGATAGCAAACAGAACAAAGCAGATTACTAAGCAAATAAAACAAAACATGCAAACTAAGCTTATTTCACTAAAGAAATTGGCTGCAAATTGTAATTTCTCACCCTAAAAGTTGTTTCAAGCAGACTACAGAGATTCTTGAAAGCCAGCTGCATTTCCCTCTAGCTTGAAACTTCAGGTATTATTACTCACAGGCTAGACACCCTTCCAGCCTGGGCTCAACTCTTCTCCTCTCAGCTGAGTTCTTCTTTTCAGGTGTTTCCCAGTGTCTTTTGGCGGGGAGGCAGAGGAGAACCACAATGATGTCACTCCCCTGCCTTATATAGCTTTTGTGTATGGTGGGAACCCTTTGTCTTCCAGTGGAAAAATACTGGCATTCCAAGGGCGGGGAATAGTGACTCAAACCCATGTCTCTGCAGGGTTGTAGCAGCCATTACTCTCAGGCTGTTTGGAGTGTTCACAGGAAGACTAAACTCTTTCACAGTCCATTGTCTTTGCTAATGGGCCATCAGCCCTGTCTAGCTTTTCATTGTTGTAACTGAAGGGCTAGTTGTGGGTGTCACCCAAAGTAGCACATTTGAAATACAGATACATGGTCAATATTCCTAACTCCAGATACAGAAATGATAGGCACACAAATTGGATTATCACATTCAGTAAATGATAACCTTTCTAATGATATCTTACATGAGCTGTCTTGCATAAAGTATATCTCAGTTATGCCATATCCATATCAGAAGCATATTTCCATAAATAATATGGAGTGTAAGGTCACAGGTACCCTCTGCACTAAACTTTACAAAGTCTTTCTTACATTAAGAAAATCTTGTTTTCCACTGTGTTACAGCAATACATATATTTTTGTCCATTTCCCAAATGGAAAGAGGAAAACACTGGGGTTACATTATAAGATGGTACAATTAGTTTCCACCATTACATAAGATTTAGTATAAATCCTAATAAATCAATAATCATTTTCAAATGGTGTAATGTGTCATCTTTGCCTTAAAATGCATCTGCATTAAACTTTTAATAAAGTCTTTCATGTGTGGCTAAAAAAATGTTTGTCTCTTCAAATTCTGTGTATGACTTATATTCTTGCAACCCTCCTCATTCCGTGGTTCAGAGAAACAAAAAAGATGTGTGACTGACTAATAATGCAGTTATTCATCAAACACTTTGGGCTAGATCCTGCCCTCAGTTACAATGACATAAATCTGTATTAACTCCACACATGTCAGTGGAACTGCTATGGATTTTCACTAATGCAACTGTGAACAGAATTTGGACTCACTTTTGTAAAACTGCAAACAAAACACTGCACATCAGTGAGGTTAGAGAATGTAAAGGAATCTGAAAACAATGTTTTTCATACTCAGTGGTTCTGATTCTCCTTTAATTTATGTTGGCTTCACACCATGATAATTCTATTGACTTCAGTGTGATTATTCATTACTTTCTTTTAATCGGTATATCTCAAAGTAAATATATGAGGTATTATTATTATTACACTAGGATACTTCGTTTCTGATTATTTCAGTATGACTCTAAACTGTGTTCTTGGAGACCATCCAGTATTGTAAAGAACAATCAAATATGCCCTGTGGATGAAATCAGGATGGCCACTGTAGTCTTCTACCAACAGATGTTGCCACTGGAATCTTCTAATTGCTACAAGTTGTTCCCCTTTCTTGTTGGCTTTTTCCCCGATAAATAGAATGCTTCTGTGACTGCCAAGCCAGTTATACTGGTTTCAGATCTGTGCACGTGAACAAAGATAGTGTTCATTAGGCATAACTTCAATGAAAATGCTGGGGCCTAAGTTCATTGTTTTACAGTACACAACATTTTTTTGAGGGAGGGTGCCATTTCTGAAATGGTACATCAGTTGTTGTGGGTCAGAGTAAGGGCAGCAGGGAGTGACTTATCGCGCTCATTCCTTTTTCATATTTCTGCAGAATCAGGACATTGTGTGTGGGACATAGAATACAAAAAACAACAAATAAAAATAATAATAAATTATAGACAGTGCATAGTGAATAACATTTATTGTAGTACGGTATATGCAACTAAAGGATCAGCTCTGAACCCCACTGAAGTTAATCAAAGTCTTTCCATTGACTATTAAGGGTTTTAGATTAGCTCTGATATTGATTTATTCAGATTGGGCATACAAATTCCCAGTAACAATATGTAGTAAAATCAGTAGTCCAGCAGTCATCAGTATGATATTCATGAGTTCTTAAGAAGGAGCCTTTGACAAAGCTGAGGGAGATGGTTCTTTATTAGAAGTAAGTCCGGGACCGTCTGCTCAGTCAGACTAGGTGGCACCAACTCCCAAGCATGGTTCTTTTAAGGAGAGATCCTCACATCTCACCTTTACAAATAAACATGAACAAACATAATACACAACAATATATGTACATATAAATAAAATAACTCACTAAGAATGTTCTATTAGTCTTTGAGGTGGCCTTCTCAGTCTTGTGGATCTGGGTGTCATCCTTTCATAGTGATTCTCAGTTCCACACATATTCATTGGGGCAGTCTGCTCTGTGGAATGAAAAACTGGACAACCTGATATTTGCACCTAAATATTATAATTTAAAACAAAACAAAAATGTCCAACTTGTATCCCCACTCCCTGGAATGGAATTTTTGGCACCTTTGTCCCCTCCCACAGTGAGCTCATTTGCTGTATTCTGAGCATTTGAATCCCAAATCCTTGTTAAATGCCCAATACTTCAGTTTTGCAATCCACATCTTATCTGGAAGGAATATCTGGAACAAATTTCCATTGTTTTTAATTTGGTCTTGTTACCAATGAATTGTTTACATTTACTTTACTGTAGGAAAAAATCTCTAGCCCTTGTTCTGTTTTATCATCTTAGCTTTAAAAGATAACATTGTAACATTATTTCTCAGGCTTATGTTTGTTGTCCTCTTGAATCAGCCATTTGACTGTTGCTTAGAATAGATACTTAGATCAAATGTAACCGAGACATAAATCTGACTTTCACCTCTTCTAGATCCACTTTTGGACAGGAATTGGAGAAGACAATGGTTATTTCTGTATTGGGAAGACCTAAAGAATTTCACCAGATGAAAGGAAGACCAAAGGCTAGTAAAACAAAGAGTGGCCATATGACACAAATGAGCAACCCAAGAATAAGACAACAGAGGATGGCAAGGCCTTTCCATTTCAAAGGTATGAGTTGTAGCCTGCCTGATTATCCTTGTTCACTTTTCTTTAGACATGTTTTTGTTTTGGAACAAAAAGATCAGTGTTTCCTTTAATTAGAAACACTCTGTTTTCATTTGGTGCAAAAGCTGCCAAGTGGTGAGATACTAACCCTATAAAGCTGTGATTCTCAGCCTTCAGGTTATCACCCCAAAGTGGGTTGTGAAGTTGTTTTCAGGGTGTCATCAAAGTTCCTATGGAAACCATTCAACATTATATTTTAGTCCTTTAGTTGTGAAGAAAATAGATTCACTAATTAGGCTGGCTGACTGTATAACATTTGGAAGGAATAGGCAATTCATTAAACTTTCAGTAACAGTATATACATTATACTTTAAAATATATATTTTAATTGCATAATAATGTGCTAATTTCAATGTAAATACTACGATGATCACTTTAGAAAAGCCCGTGGATAATAGATACTTCACCCATACATCTTACTGACGCTTTAGAAATGAACAAATTATTATTCATTATGGCATTTTGGTTCAATTTTGTTGGCTAAAACATCACAAAAGAATCTGGGATAGAGCAAAAATGAATTTGGTATATGAGGTCACTGGAGGAAAAGTAGGTGGGAGGGTTGGGTTGTGGGAGGAACTGAATACACTTGATCTACAGCTGTGACCGTCTGCTCATAAGAGGTTATGTGAAATAAGCTAATGCCTCACAAATAGGAGTGGCAATATTGTATGTATGTTTTTTGTTGGGTGGTTTGTTTTTTCACATTGCTTCAATGAGATATCTTTGGTTTCCAGACATTGTCAATGGGATTTTAATTATCAGTTGTGTGATTTATTGAGTGCTTGTATATGCAAGCAGAGTCTGAATGCGCTCTCCCCTGACATCTAGTGGTGAGCTGTGGAAAAGGACTTCAGGAGCTGATCTTATTTGCATGGGCACACCCACTCTGCCTAGGTGCTCAGCATGATGGGATTGCTTGCCAAAATGGTCACTTTTGGCTGGTGTGGGATCCCCAGTCTCCTTGTTATTGGGGCAGGAGTAATAAAAGGTTGTTATCCTTGTTGTGTGAATCAAGGGCAGCAGAACTGTACTTGGCATATTCCAATGGAGGGACTCACCCGCAACTAAACAACACTCGCTAGGCAGGGGACATGAGTTCCAAAGCCCAGTGAGTTGAGAAAGGGTGGGTATAGGTACTTGTACCTGTGGGGTGGGCCCTGTTTAAGGGTCCTAGGCATCATTTGACCTGTACTCGCTTGACAGTATAATAAAAGAGCTAATTTAGGCTCCGTTGAGAGTCTTGTTACACACTGAAGAGCTGAAATCACTGATACCTAGGTCTAAGTATTAGACCTACTTTGGGACTGTATCTCTATTGCAAGAGACTGCACAGTGTGCACCAGCGGTAAGGTTCCCCCACTAGTAGCTGAAATCACTGAGAGTTGTGTTAAGTGGGGGGTTCTGAAGACATCTTGGTGAGTGGCCAGCTGGGTGGCTGTTGGAGAGGCATGGCAAGCAGCCAGCAGGTACAGCAACTATGAGTTGTTGGCCAAGGACAGCAACTATGAGTGGTTTCTTTATAAACCCTGTTTGTGATGTTTCCCCATATTAATGCTGGATTATTTCCCTCCTTTTATTAAAAGTTTTTGCTACACTCAGACTCTGTGCTTGTCAATATGAAGTATTGATTCTTAGAGGTGCCCAGGAGGTCGTGTGCAATTGTCCCAGGTCACTGAGTGGGGCCTCGAGCCAGTTTTGTGTTGTATTATTGAAATGGAATCCCTAGATATTGAACCCAGACCTTGTTGCTGCCAACTCTGACTGGCAGAAGGGTTACATATACAAGAACATTTTGTCATCAAATTCTGAAAGTAGTCTTTGAAAGCATACCTGCAAGATTTGTAAACTCCGCTCAGATTTACACCTGTAAACATATATTTGTATATGCTAACGAACATTTAGGCATAAAGGTTACACATAAGCATGTCTAAGTGTCTACTTGCATGTGATATTTCCACTCAATGTGGAAAGGTGGGTTTCTTCTCTGCATGCAAACAGGTGCAGTCCTGTTTTGCAAGTGATATTTTGGCTGATATATAGACTGTTTACTATGGATTAATTTGTATAACTTGGTTACATGGATGGTCTCACATTTCAGAACACTTGATTTTGGTCTCAACAAATGCTGAGCACCAAGAACTCCCTCTGAAATCAAAGCAAGTTGTAGAGGCTCAGTATTCCTCTAGGTCAGGCTCTTTTATGAGTGACTCACAACAGTTAGGATGGTTTTCACAATCCAGAAGATGACACACTTCTTGGGCACATTTCTCCAGTATATTTTAGCTATCAGTATATTTTGATAGATGTCTTGCAGCCTTTACTTTCTTATCTTCCATTGTGATATGATTAGCCAATGTATACACAGCCAGTCGATCACAGGATGACCGATTCCACCAGGGCAAATTCAAAGACCCAAGAGGGATACCTTTTTAAACAACAATAATTATAATTTCAAAGTACTCTCAAAATTTTTACTAGCCTATATTAAGTCTTTTTCATAAAGAATGAACTGTAAAAGTGACACACAAGCATCGGACAGCTTAAAAAGGCAGCTTTGATTAATGAACATTGCTAATTATAGTACAGCACTATTAAGAGGAGCAGGAGAAGGGGAATAAAGTACTGTGTAACTTACTTAATCTTTTAGCTCAACACCCTGATCTGTGCCATTTCATCAAGCAGCTGTGGTGGGATGGGGACAAAGCACAAAAGAATGTTATAAATTATATGAATACAGTAATTAAGTTAATATATTCAAAAACTGCAAAAGACATTCAGAATACAATACAGAAAACATCTACAATCTTAATAAATATCGCTTGTCTGAGGTTTTTATTACCGTATGTTCATAATTTCATCTATGTAGAAAGTATTGACATAGAACTATGAATGAAAAATGTTATGCATGCAAGTACCACACACACACAATTATTTACTCCTGGGGGAATTCTGCGCCACTGCACAATGCAGAATTTTGCAGAAATTGATGTTTTTTTTTGTGCAGAATTTCCTTTCCACCACAGAAATGGACTGCAGTGCTGCTGGTGACCACAAGGAGCCGCTAAACCTGGCAGTTTGCATATAGAAGACATAGCTGGGGGAAGGGGAAGAGAGCTATAGGGTTCCTGGCAGCTGCAGTTCCTCGCATGCTGTGATGGAAGGAGAGGGTGGCACCAGGAAACTCTGTGCAACCCCGGGACCGAGCATCAGGCTGTTTCTCCCTCTGGATTCCTGGGCTCTGAGAGGTAGTGGGGTGGGTGTCTGGGCTGGGAGGACCACAGCTGGGCTCTCAGAGGGAGTGAGGCCCCACGGCTGGGCTCAGGGAGAAGGGAATGCGGGTATCTTGGCTAAGGGGCTCCCTGCAGTTGTGTTCTGGGGTTTAGGGGGATTGGGTACATTGGCTGGGTGGGCACAGCTGAGCTCTGCGGGGAAAGGGGTGTGAGTGTCTGTCTGGCCCCCAGCTGGGCTCTGGGGGTGGGGAGGCAGAGAAACAGGAACTGGAGTGTCATAGGTGGTTCCTTCAATTCTGTATTCCTGGGGGAAATTTTGTGTGTGTCTGTATTGTTACAGACATACTAGCTGACAGGTATTTTGAAATAAATTACCAACATAATTGAAACTGGTGTGATTATATAGTGTGATTTTGACAAATTAAATTTGCAGAATTTTAAAATATTGTGTGCACAATTTTTAATTTTTTTGGTGCAGAATCCTCCTAGGAGTAATAATTGGAGGTAGGTATATAAAACATATGTGCAGGACAGACATAAAAAGTTTCTTTTACCATTTTAATAGTATGTAAGATATTACTGGCTTAAACTGATGTTTCCTATGCTTGTCATGGGGAATTGTTTCTAGTATGAAGTATAGCGCACATGGATATTTATAAGGTGCACAGTTACACATGTGTAGCTAGCAAAATAGTTGAGGAAATTCTAATAAAATCACTGCAATAGGATCTGTCAAAATGGACATGAACATGGTGGACCTGATTCTCTGTGACACCTTTTTTTTTTTGTCTGATGTGCCTCCACTGATTTGCTATAAGGTCCCATATATAAATGTTTTTGTGCCACCTGAAACAAATATTTCTGGTTTATGTTTCGGTGAGAAAAAACAAAACATTTCCTTTTCATGTCTACTCCAACCAAATTTTGGGGAGGGATTTTTCAGTTCAGCAACCAAACTACAAAATCAGTTGTTTGTTGAGCTCTAGTTTTGGGCTGTGTCACTGAAAAGACCATTTCTGGAATGTGATCAGCAGGAGGAGTTAAGCTACTTCCCACAGCTGGACTAGAAGAGTCCACTGCTGGAGCCTCGTGGCTAGAAACTCCAAAGGACTCTGTGTTCTTTAAAGTATGAGTTAGGATTCAGTTTGCTCAACTCTTCTGAGTTGAGGTTGGCATTAAAATCCAAATGTCTCCTGCTGTGCTCACCCCTGCTGAGTAGTTAATGAAAAATTAGTTAAGTGTTAGCAAAGGCTACATGTGGCCAGCTAAACTAGTCTGCTTTCTGAAGGTAGGACTGAGATAAAATTATTTGCACATATGTTTTTCCCTTTCCCTCTTCTCCTTGCTGTGTCCCATTAGTAACACATTTTGTTTACGGCAAGTCTCCATCTCTTCGTCTTGTACTTTACATATTCTTATTGTTCTGCCCAGTAGTATGTAGCAGTTTGACTAGTCATTGTATTCTCCATTGAGAGTTGTCAGACACAACAGATGAGAACTGAAGTTTGACTGCTGGCAAGTTTTGTTTTTTTCTTTTTACACAGCAAATCCTAAGCAACAATTGCTTTGTTTGTCAGCAAGGAATACTTTGAAATGAAACACAAGAAAAACCTGAAAAAGAAATCTTGTGAATGCTGAAAGAAAAGAAAAGGGCTAGGGAAAAAAGGGTGTATTTCTTTTTCTCTCTCTCCTTCACCCGATTCCCATATGATTTAATACTAAAATATTTTATGTTGTATGTCATTTGGGTTTGTGTAAATGTTGTTGGCAAGGCTTCTGCTGACTTGGTTCTAGAAATTTTAACCTCTCATTAGCCTTTAACTACGAAGCCAGGAAAACAAAAAACAGTCATTACTTATTCCCAGGGTCTGGCTGTGCCACAGCAGACATGGAGCAATTTCCAGCTCCTGAGTCAACTGTGTCCTGTTGTCAGGAGGGACAACAATGGGTTAAATCTCCCCAAAAGCCTTTTCCAAACCATAAGAACTAAACAAGAAGCAGACATTAAATGTTTAAGTATGGGTTGTAGTTAACTATAAACAGCTGTTGCAAGATAACAGCCTTTCCATTGGTAAAGTGAGTCCATTCCCCCCCTCTCCCCCTCCCCCAGCATTCAGAGAGGGGCTGATTCTCTGTCTGGTAATAATCAGAATTAAGAGGTGGGGGGTGGGGAGTGAATTGTTGGATCGCTCAGCTCAAGCTGACATTTATATAGCAATTCCTATTTCTGCTTCTGACAGCCAATACATACAAATGCATCTTATCTGGACTACTAAGAAAAAGAGAACAAACTTGTCTTCCATTCCCCCTTCTCTGCTACCACTGCTTTGCATTAAAGTTTATTTGGGATAATGAGGAAAGAGTGATATTCACTAAGTTCCATCTATCTTTCCCAGTTGGGGAACATCACATTTGAATTAAATCCAAACAATACCTGGTGGTAAAACACTTCTGTAGAGCTACTGCTCGTTTGTGAAAGTCAAACAGTAAAACATTAGAATTTCCTTTCGTTGTGCTGAAGTTTTAAAACCCTGTGAAATTTTAAATGAAATGTCATTTTGAAAAGAAACCTGAAAGCCAGTTGGTTCTGATTCAAATCAGATTTGGGAAGGTTATCAAAATGAAACATCTAAGTTGGGCACTTGTGGCAGACAGTGTTTTGTTAAATGGTTTAAAATATTAATGATTTTCAAAATTGAAAGAGAGAGAATTCCTTGTAATTTATGTTAAAAAAAATGTGGAAAATCAGTCTGTTAATGTTAGACATTTATAGAGTGACTCACATGATCTCTACTACAGTACATATGGCAAAAAGAGAGACAAAGAAACAGATGTGCAAACTTCCTACTGGTAAAATCTCAGCAATTTTGTTAACAGGAAGACTGGTTCTTTGTTTCTCAGCTAGAAAATACTAGGCAACAACTTTGTAGAGAGATGTGGAATGGTCCCACAGAAAAGTGCATTGCCATCTGCTGAAGCTTTGTTAATCCCCTGAATTGTTTTAACCAGTAAAGCAATCTTCATAAAGTTGGTGGGGGGAGAAGGGAGCGAAAAGAAAATCTGCGGCACGGTTACCGTAATGTGGATGGGAACCTAAATGAAGATCTCCTAGATGTAGGCCTTGCTATCTCTATGGCATCATCATCACTTATGCCAGACCAATAGAGTCCTCTGATGAATCAGGGATCTCTACAGCTGGGGAAAGGCCCTCAGTGGAAAAAAAAACAGCAAAAAGGTTATGAATCCTGAGGCCTGGCTAATTGTTCGGCAGCTGCCTCCCTGCTGGGGGAAACTCCCTGGAGTGTATGTTGATGAGATAGATGACAAGCTTCCAGTGGCAGCAATGGCTAGAAAAGGTCCTGGCAGCACAACTGCAACTGAGCTATGATGACTGGTGGAGGGCAAACGGGTCTAGAAGGTCCAAAGCTGATGCAGATGCCCAGGGCCTCTGTGCAGACTGAACTGCCTTTTTGTTTATCCAGGATCTATGACATTTGGGGGCAGAGCTTCTGCCCATTTTGTAGGGTGAGCCTTGCTCCTCCCACACCACATAATGTTCCTCAGAGTTTCTCTGTGTACTCCTGTGATCCAGGCCTACACTGCCACAGACAGGTAGTTGTTCCTTTCATTTGCCTGCTGAAAGTCTAAGAATGACAGATGGTTAAACTAAGGTCTTCATGCTGCCCATGCTTACTTGTTGAAACAAGACCCTGCACCTACAGTTACAATGAGTGGAAGCAAGTATTTCCTATGCGGCATGTTCCTCCCCCCGGGGTGGAAACTCCTCAGCTAGGCCTCTGCAGGGCAGATGTGGAAGGGCCACCCAAAATAAGAGTCACCAGATGACTCACTGCATAGAGACTCATATTAGTGTCCATTACCCATGCATAAGTAATAATGTAGCCACTGAAGCCCATGTGGATAAATCTCTTATGCCAGTCTATTGAGTATTCCCTGGCATAATATGAATAAAGATCAGCATGGTCTTCCCTCATATTCATCAGTTGACTTGTAAGCAAACCACTTACTGCAAAATAAACTTAGGGCTAGTCTACACTTACGAGCCGGGTCGACGCGGTGAGTTCGACTTCTCGGAGTTCGAACTATCGCGTCTAATCTGGACGCGATAGTTCGAACTCCGGAAGCGATAGTTCGAACTCCGGTACTCCACCACTGCAAAAGGCGGTGGCGGAGTCGACCTTGGAGCCGCGGACTTCGATTCCGCGGTGTCTGGACGGGTGAGTAGTTCGAACTAGGTTACCTTGAATTCAGCTACGCTATTCACGTAGCTGAATTTGCGTACCCTAGTTCGACCCCGCTTCTTAGTGTGGACCAGCCCTTAGTTGAAATTCGGTCTAACATAATTGTTTCCCAATATTATTTCTTTTTCATCTTGAGGTGGTTTTTGTGACGTCTTAACAATTTGCATTGCAATTTTAAATGGGTTAAATTCGGAAGCAAAGGAAAACAAAAGCCATGGCCTAACTTTTAGATGGAGTGCAAATAATAACTTGAATCTTGTGCCATTTTATACACAGGATACTCTATCCTTGTAATAACAGAAAGGAAATAATGAGCAATATGAAAGGTTTTGAAATAGCATGGATTTTTGAATATATCAGCACAAGGTTTTCACTTGTTTATGTCGTTATCATAGATTGAGGCAGAATTCTGTTCAATGGCTACCCAAATCACAATGATTTCAGTAGCTATATGACCTGCAAGTCCAAAAATAGACAAAAATACTTTAAAACAACAACAAAAAAATCTTAAGCTACATTGTATGGCAGCTTGTACTTTTAGAACTAAACTTCAAGAACTCAGCTGATCTTTAGGGATTATTCTAATATGCACTAGCTTAAAAATATTTAAAATAAAAACCAAACTGATTTACACCCTGGTGATAAAAGTGAGAACAACGTTCCTATTGACTTAAGCCATGTCCTGAACTGCTGTTAGTGTTTCACATCACAGCTCTGCAATCATGAATCATTTAATCATCACAAAACAAAGAGCCCTTTTCATGGAAAACAGTTTCACGTGCACACATGCAATATCATTCATTTTTACAGCAGAGGCTGTATACTGTTCACTTTCACTAAGAAATATACAAGCAACACACATTTTCAAGGCTGATTTTTAGGCTTACTTACAAGAAAACAAATATCAACTGTATTGATATATTCACATGGAAAGCCATGGAACTGCACCAGTTTACAACAGAGGAGCACTTGGCCTGGAGTTTAGACAGTTTTCCAAGCACGTGTACCAAGTTACTAGCTATTGTGTAATGTGTAGCGAAAGCAATATGTCATCAAATAGGGCAATTGTTTCAGCAGAGCATGTGCTATTTCTGGCTTGCTTGACCAGGATTACAGCTCCTGCACCATACCAAATCCCTAGGTATCCTGAATCTCAAAGAACTACTCTTTCAAAACTGTTTGGTTTTTCTATACAGCAGCTCAGTAGGGTCCTCGTGACTACTCTTTCTGAAAGTGTCATGTGACAAACTTGTCAGATCAGTCCTGCTGCAATAAATGATTTAATCTCTAATGAAATTTTTTGTTAATAAAATTTGGTAAACTGCACACGAATACTTTTGGTTCCATATTATCATGACCTATATAGGATACAAAGATTTCTATCGAAATGCTATGATTTCAAATATGTGTTAGACAAAAAATTACAAATGTGATAATGATTGTTAATATGAAAAATACAGAAAATGAAGAAAAAAACCTTTACTCCATCAAATACAAATATTAGATTTCAAAGCCACAGGTTTTTTTGCAAAATTTCACTGGAAGTCTCGTGAACAAAGATTCAAAACTCAGAGCAAAGGAAGGCCACTTAACCTCTCTTTAGTTGTGAGACAGAGGGCCAGATTGTCAGATGGTCTAATTCAGTAGCTCTGAATCAGGTCCTGAATGTTTGAAAAATGTTTCTTTACTTTGTTTTTGGTCATATAAGTTACAGATGTAAGACTGGTTGGTGGATCTAGTACATTTCCCTGTAATTACAGAGTGGTTCCCAATGATACACTTTTCTAGTGTTTGGTCTAACCTATATTAACTGTGCCAAACAAAGGGATTCCTTCATGAGAGAGACTGTATCTTAGCCTGATGCAGCAGGTACACACAAAGTTCACTCTACTTGTAGAATAAGTCTACACTGAAAAAAGAAAGGGGGTATATTTTAAATTCAGGTTAGCTAATTTTCATTAGCTAACTGAGGTTTAAATAGCAGTGAAGACAATTCTGCTTTTAACTCAAATTAGTGGATTGAATTCAACTCCTAGCTGCCCTATAAGCTTGAATGTGAGCTGTGAATCCTGATTAAAGTTCGAATTGCCATGTCATTACATTATTTTAACCTGAGTTAGTTAATGCGGGTAAACTAACCTGAGTTACAAATACCTTTTTGTCCCCCCAGTGTATATGCCTTTAGAGAGATTATTGGTCCCAGAATATATACAATGGAGACTATTCATAATAATTCTTCAATAATATTTCTTGAAGCAGAATGAAGTAGTATGAACAAACATACAAACATCTCACTGTGAGAAAGTTCTTCCTGATATCCACTTTAAGTCTTCCTTAATGTTGTCTCATATTTTCTAGTTATATCCCACAATAAAACATTCCTCTACATTCTTGTGTTTACATCATATCCTAGGCTAGTATCTTTCCCTTAATCACTGCTTAACCAAAGGCACATATATAGTCTTAAATGTCACTTCCATCTGCTCTGATAACATACTGATCCTGTTTCAATTAGCCTGCTACCTCTCCTTTTCTGGGCTATATCCTTCACTACAGTCTACCAGTGCTCAGCTTTGTATGTGTAGGGATGTTTATGGATCTTGAGAGGACTTCTCAAGATACTTGAAAGCAGAAAACTTTAGGGCTGGAGGATAGACCTTGCTGAATGGCTTCTTCTGTCTTCTTGCTTAAATACCAGTGGAACTTGTGAACCTAAATCTCATTGGTGTATTTGAGACCCCCGCCCCTTTACATATTTACTCTTTTCCTACATTTTTTCAATAGAAACTTCCAAAGTCCAAGTATGTTGTAGATTTCCTTCAATTATAGCTGTCCTCAGAGAAGTCATTACAACCATCTCTGTTTGGAACCTTTCGGCTATATTAATATGCATAATAGAAGAACAACAAGCTAGAGAGGATAAACTGAAGAGAAGTGAAAGAGCTGTTCTTCACATAGGTCATCTTCCTACCTCTTGGGAGGTTGGTTGATTGGTTGTAAGTCCCAGTTGCCATAGTGACAACACAGACTTCCAAGGACTTTGTTAGTAATAAAATAATCAAGAATATTTTTTAAGCAGTTCTGATGCCATATTCCAGGATGTCTTCGAGCTCACTTTCACACTCTTTTGTCTTAGTGATTTTAGGCAGCCATCTTGCAGTGAACCATTATTTACATCAAGGCTTTTGAAAGACAAAATTTCTGATCCCACATCTGCCTTTCACGCTCATGCACATACACTGTGTTTCTGTATCATCTGTGTGTGTGTGTGTGTGTGTGTGTGTGTGAGAGAGAGAGAGAGAGAGAGAGAGATGTTTGTATTCGTATATAATTAGTATGTGTTAGAATTAACACACAGTATTCCAAATAGTCTTTTGGGAACAAATTATTCAACTGTGTGAGTATACACTCAAGTAACATACTGCCAGACAGAAGATAGTGAATACAGAAATAAAAAAGAGGAAAAGCCTACTTGAGACTTTGGAAAAATACTTTATTATTTGTAGATGGAGACTGGAAAGTTTTTTAGCAAGTGGGAACTATTTCCATAACATAAAATCATAAGGGTGTCAGCCATACTGTAAGTACCTGGCAGCAAAATAATCTTGTAAATTAAACAAAATATTCAAATGTATTTGATAGCTACACAGTTCAACAAATTGTTGCTACATGTGTTCATAATTTATTTACTTTATTTTACATACTTGGCAAACTTTATAAGGATGTTGCACAATTGGTTATGTCTGGAGATCTGTCTGCTTTGTACATAGAGAGGATAAGAATTTTGGCAGTTAAAGTAGACCTAAGAAGCCACTGTTTTCTTTTCACAACCGTTGAAGCCAGCTAGTTGAGTTCTATCTAGATGCTGAGGAAGACTATATCACTCTCTGTACAAACTGCATCCCAGAAAGAGCATATTTGTAAGTAAAGACCTTCTGCTAAGCCACTTGCAACAGCTATCTGTTAAAAAGATAACTAAGCTTCCTGAAGAGTTGTAGGAATCCAATGAGATTTTTGTGCTTGGTTGTTCCAAAACTCAATCCCATGGAGGGTTTATGCACATTAATTTCTTTCCTCATGTCTTGTTCCAGGCCATTTTAGGTTAAATGTTTGAGTGTGTTTCTGTGTAATAAGGAGTTAATATATATTTGAGATAGATTGGATGTTCTGTGTTAGAATCAGAGAAATGTAGGACTGGAAAGGTCCTCGATAGATCCAGTCCCTTGGGCTCACTCAACAAGAAATCTCACGGTGCATCCTTCCAAAGGAAGCGTGCTTCTAACTTGCCCCTCATTTTGAGGAATATAGTTAATTCTAGTCTGGGCTAATGATGTTCCACACAAATTTAGCATCTTTTTTATTATTTAAAATCAAGTATATCAGAAATAAGAGACATGAAAGTGAGGTGGTACAAAGAATTATGAACACAAAATGCTGGGGGATTCATTCCTGCAAAATTTCATGCATGAATCATTTTGTGTGGCTCTCAGTTTTGGTCTTTGTTCACACATTGATTCACTACAGTGTGTGGCTGGTTAAAAGGTATGTTTTTGGAGGGCAAAGCTCAAATGCCCTTATTTCTTCTCTGATGCATTTTTTTTAAGGTGAAAATACTTCCAGATTTTATGTCCTAGGTAATTCAACTTTATTTGGGATTCGTGGGAAGTTTAAAACATAATATATACTAATAAGGCTTTTGTGTGTTTGTATTTCCTTGTCCTTCTCCTTTAGACAATACAAAACATACAGCGAACATTGGCATATACCACTACACAAACCAGAACAGATACATCCCAAAATTTCTAGGACTTTGTTTCCAGAATGCCTGACCATTGAATATTAGTGGCTTTAAAGTCACTTTGACTTTATTTTGCCCAGATCTGAAGAAGAGCTCTGTGTAAGCCCAAAAGCTTGTCTGTCTCACCAATAGAAGTTAGTTCAATAAAAGATATTACCTCACCCACCTTGTCACTTTGACTGTAGACATACGTGATGGGAATTCTGTCAGTAGAATTGTTGATGATGATTACCAGTCGTATTTGTTTTAGGAGTGGAATTTGTCGTCCTATAATTGCTGTTGGGAATCTGTATGAATTCTGACCTTCCTTGCCCTCAGACTGCTCCACAACTCTTTGGCTGCTGTGCAAGATTCCATGTGGGCATCTGCAACAAGTAACCTATACTCAGTAAATTGGCTCTTTGCTGAGATAACATAGACAGCCTTCCTCAGCTTCTCTGGCCCAGAAGGCCACAGATATTTTGTGCTGGATTGGCCCAACATTTCTGATATTTTGGATGTAATATAATGCTTAATGTTTCAAGGCTAAGATGAAACATAATAAAAAGTAGGATGAGTTGCTATTTTTTTAAGAGTTATTTAGGCCAGTAGGTACCATGTGACTCCATGAAAATATTTATTATTATTATTATTATTAAGAGTCACAAAAAAGACTGTGTGAAACTATTTTATTTTTCACGCTACAGTCACCAAACATCTTTCTGTGTTTGTTGAGGTTTCTGCAAAATTTACAACAGGCCTTTTAAAGTATTACCAGCTGAAATAACAAAGCTATTTCTGCTATGCTGGATGAAATGCAAAGTAAAGGAAATGGGGGAGACAAAAGAGAACTTTTCAGAAGATATTTATCAAACCAGTAAATGTCTGAAATATTTTACTCAGTTGACTTCTTAGCATTTAATGCTTGTTGGAAAGAAAAGCTTAACTGGCTGTTTCGTGGGAAAATATCTAGGGCTTATTTAAAGTTGGGGCCATGTTTTCCATTTCATACAATGTATATTATGTAGATACAAGTATCCAGTGTGCTTTTTCTATTTACAGTGTATCATAAAATTATGCTTTTTTTTTTGCTGTCATCTGAGCCCCCAGAGGTTCCCCCCCTCTGTGTCCACTGGAAGCTTTGTATAATGCACTGTTGATAGTGTATTATGTTGGTACTTCAGAGAACTGACTCATCTGAATGACATGATCTTGAAGTCTTTTATATGAGGAATTAGGCACTATTTCTAAACATGCAAACCTTGTAGATTTTGCACCAGGCTACATTAAAATCTTCATGCCAGTTCCTAGGAATTGCTGTTATAAAACCAATGAAAACTCAAGATTTTGTTCCTTACCATATTGGCAATGATATTGTCAGAATAATGAGCCAGATGTTCTCAGCTGGTGTAAATTGGTGTAGCTCTGTGGGTTCAAAGAAACTATTCCGATTCATGCCAATTGAGGAGCTGGCCCTGGATTTTTAGGGAATTGTCTATATTTGCCTTAATGATTTAAATCTCAACATCTCAGGAAGTCATTGTCATATCTCTGCAGTGAGTCACAAACCACACATTTTAGCTGTGCTTTCTTCTTTCTTTTTAAACACCATAGGAGTAGAGGAGCAACATGCATAGGAGAATGGACATGATAGTCTTTCCAATGTTGAAAAATTTACAGTAGCAAAGAAAGAAGCACATGATAATGATAAAATGTGATATTTGGTAACTAACAACGCATATTTCTATTTTTTTTTAAATTGTCTCTTATTTAAAATAAAAACTAACATTTTCCTCCAAAAGAGAGATTTATATCCATAGGACCTAACTAATCAAATTTATACTGGTTTAATTGTTGGATTTAATCCCATGCAGGTGGTGTCAGACAAACATTGGACCGGTAATGAATCAAGGGATTCCTGTGCATAGTTTAAAGGCACTGTATTATTATTTATAGTATGAGAGATGGGTTTAGTCATATAGCTTTTGAATCCAGATTTTTTTTAAAACAAATCTCAGGTATGTTTGGATCACTGTCTATCTCTGCAGGTTCATCTCTGGGTGCTGATGTGATTTCCACTATCTCATGGGGGGGGGGCTACCCTTTTTTCCTAATCATTCCCAGTTGTGTTAGTGCATCACAGGTTCAATGTTCATTTCCTTGGGCTAGGAATAAAAATGGAAAGTAACAGAAAAAACACCACAGTAAATGAACATATACATCTGATCATAGAAAGACAAACCAAAATGGGAATAAAGGCTCATCCACATAAACATTTAGTTTGCAGCAAGCTAGGGTGTGGATCTGCTTCAACTAACTTGCTGCAGACTGTGTGGACTCTGCTGACATGTATTAACAGTTCATTAATGTGCTTTGACCTAGTCCTCTTTGACATGGGACTAGATCAAAACGCATTAGCAAACTGTTAATGCTTGTCCGATGGGTCTAGATGAATGGCTAGTGCACAGCAGGCTGTTGGGCGGGGGGAAGTAGTCACACCCCGTCTTGCTGCAAATTAATGTCTATACTACTACTTATGTCAGTATAACTTATGTCTCTCGGGGTGTGAATAAGTTACCCCTCCAGAGCAACATAAGTTACCCCAACCTCCACGCTGATGTGGACAGTACTATATCAGTGGGAGAGTTTCTCTTGCTGACATAGATACGGCCTCTCATTGGGAGTGGATTAATTAAGTCAATGGAAAAGCTCTCCTGTTGTCTTAGAGCTGCAGTTGTGCTGCTGTAAGCTCTCTAGTGTAGCCATAGTCTGTCTCTCTCTGAAGAGAAAAACTCTTATGGTCCCCGTTAGTTCCTCCATGCATTTACCTAGCACTTGGCCTAACTAATCAGGGCAGGTGGTTGGCTCAGTATAGGATCCTTATGAAATTACATACACTTGAAAAGTCGGGAATAATCTTATTCAGAAATGGCCCTAAGTATTTGGGTCCCAGCTCTGCACACCAAAGTGATGCAAGTTGTCCTTCTTCACATTGATATCACTGGGCTTGCTATGCTCATATGAGAAAAGACATTAATGCAGCTTTACACAGTGAGTCCTTGGATATTATTAAAGTGCATAGCAGTAAAAACAGTATTGTCATGCCATGGACTGATTGACATTATTGGAGTAAAACACTTCATTCCTTGAGGCAGACAAACATTTAAATAGCAAGAGGCATATTAATATGCAACAGTAATTTGAAGTACGTTTCAACTAAGCGTTGATAAATCCATTTGATAAATGTTCAATAACATTTTTTAAAATTTAAAGTGCTTAATGTGTTGTATGCATCAAAACTGATGAGTTGAGATAAATGCATTTTAGTTATTTTTCCTTGTTTACTGTCACTGACTAGAAGAATAAAAGACTGTTATAATTTCCTCTCTCCTATAGTTCTATTTTGTTTTATTGTGACATCAATCATGTAACTGTTCTATATTCTTAGATGTCTTTCAAAGAACTTCCATGTCATGATCAACAACTAAACTCATCATGAAATCTAGTACCAAGGTGCAGCTTTGATGCAGTGTATTTTTCTTTAAAGCTGAAGTGCTGTTTGTAGGTGTTTTCTAGTGTACAGAACTTTTGGGAAAGTGACGTTGTGGATTTAGGGTGGGAAGGGTGGTGAGATACAAAGAGCAACTGCACTATATGCTGCAAGTCACCATAACTTCTATTTTACGTTAAGGGAAACAATACAAGAATGAAGAGGCAAGGAAAGTAAAATCTCCACAAATGAGACATTGTGTGTCTCCTTTGTTACATGCTTCATTGACTTTGTCTCACAAAATGGCAGCTGCCCCTGCACATAGGCTTCATAAAAATGCTACTTATGCCACTCTGGAAGTTGTAGGGCTTGTGTAATGGATGCAGTTCCACTGAAATCAATGAAGCTTTACCATTTTACACCAGCAGGGAATTCGGTCCATATTGTGCTTCCCTCCTGGGTCATTTGTTGTGACTCAAAAAGTTTTGTGTTTGTGTTCTGTTTGAATTGGAATCCAGAAGACAGGTTGCTTGCTTGCTTGCTTGAACCACTTGAGGAAGCGAAATTGGACTGGAAATCGTTTATATGACTAACCATTCATTTAAATTCCAGAACTTCCACTTACATCACAAATACATCAAGAACAGCCTTTTTTTTTTTAAATCAATATTGCTACTTCACTTCTGATCTCAGCCAAAACGCTGAAGTGCAAAATGGCAGGTGAAGTGAAAAAAGAAACTCTCTCCAAACATCTCAGAACATTAGAGGAGAAACCAGGAGTTTGGGTTCACTTTTGAAACCAGACAAAAGTTCATGTGGGACAGGGATGGCAAGAGTGGGTTCCCATATTTTTCCAAATTGGGCCACCTGTAGTCTGAAACCTAGCAAATAAATCCACCAGGAATTGGTCAGCTGGAAGCAGCACAGAAAATGTCCGAATGATTTTACAAGGGAAAAACAATGTTTTTAAAAAACTAAAATTAAACCGCCTTGATCAATGTATTTGACTAGCACAAGCTGATACTTCTTTAAGGGAGGAAGGTGATGCTAATGCGGAGATGATGCATCATTTGAATCATAATAGGAAAGTTACACGCATTGCACACAGTTCTCATGTGTTCCCCTCTCTCTCTCAAATTATATTTTGTGTCACTTCTTAAGCTGTATATGCAGTATATTATCTGAGAGAAAGGAAGAACTCTTAATCTTTAGTGAGGTTCCCAATCCAGTTGCACATTTTCTACTCAAATGCTCACTACTTTTTATTAGTGATGAGCAAAATCCCTGGATAAGTGACGTCACAGCCCCTTGTTAACATTCCGCCTGAAAGAGTTCTGCTTTCTGGGGAGAATGAGGGACCTGCTTCACAGCAGTTCAGTACAAATAGATGCAGGCTTTTTATTAATCCAGAAACCCAGTTATGTTAAATAAACAAAGACTCAAATGCAGTGTGACACTAACCTGTTGACAGAGCCCTCTTCTTTCATGCTTCACATGGCAGCACTGTGTGTCATGCAGAAATGTGAATTTGATACTTTGAATTTTAGCAAAGATTTTGCAATTGCAAAGCCACCTGTCCTAATTAAGAGCAGCATTCTGCCTTCTTTAAGAGAGAAGTACACAAGAGAAGGAAATCTGACAGATCGCTATTGCCTCTAAAGACAGTGGAATTTATCCTTTTTTTCTCAAGGATATTGCAACTGGGTACACTGGCCCTTGAAGGGCAGAAGGTGAAGTCTAGGATGTCAGACTACCCCGTTCCAGGAATTCTGGAGCAGACAGGGGCCTAGGAAATGACAGAGGCAGGTACTAGGAAATAGAAAGTGGTCCTGAGCTGATCCTTTAAGATCCTGGGCTCAGGAGCCTTGTAGTGTGGGACAAAGCTCCCTTCTCTCTATCAACCAGGATAAGTTCTGGGAAAGAGGGCAGCTTATGACTTGCCTCTTCCCTCATAATAAGAGACATTAGCAAGGGAAGGACTGCATGCCTGCTTGCTGACTTCCCTAAGACCAGGGGGAAAAAAGGCTGAGATGGTTTGAACTGGCCTCCAACCTATGAAGGAAGGTTGGAAGACAGCACCTCATCAGGAAAGAAAGGGTTTTGTTCTGTGTGGTGCTAGGTTCTGTTTTTTTTGGATTTTAGACATTTCTGTCAGCTCAGGTAAAACTGGTTGAGGACAATTTAAAGTGGCCAGCTGGTAGAGGCCACCTTAAGTGTTGCAGCCTGCTAGAGACACTTATTTTGGTCTAGGTTCTGCCTAACACTTATGTAGGTACACAGTAGGTGAGTACAGAAGAAGGAGCCTTCCTGATATGACTTCACAAGGGCATGGAGGATGACAGCAGGAATGTTCCCTAACAGCAGAGAGTAGGTTTCACCCACCCTATGTGCTTGCCAGCATAGGAGATTGGCAGCATTTGGTTGGGGGATGGGATGGCCACACCTGTTAAAGGGATGAAGCTGTGTGTGTGGCGCTCCAGAAGGCATTCTGTTTCCAGTGCTCCCCGTGGGGTGGTACAACTATGCAGCGTTCTCAACTCAGGGTTCAACCTACCCGGCACAATCTAGCTGCTGCTTTCTTTCTCTTATTTTTTTCTTAAATGCAAACCTTTGCCTTGCTATGTTTTTGCTGAGTAACCACATCATCTTATTGCTGTAACTCTTGGCTTTTCTCTACCCAGTCTCTTCCTATTGTTTAGTGATTTGATTCTGCACTATTAAAATAAAAGAAAGTTTTCCTATTGACTTAAATGGGAGCAGGATCAAATCCTTAGTAGGAAATTTTTTTGGCATGCGACTCAGGGCAATGCCTGTGTCATCTTTTTGTACTGGGAAGCACCTAATATGCTCTTGGTGCTGTAAAAATAATAGATGAAGCCACAAATGGTTTCTCTGTCTTTCTGTTCTACTCTAGAACTTTGCTCAACTCAGCAATGTCAGAACTGTTCAATTCCATCTGCCGTTCAGATATCCTTGCAGTTTTATCGATGCATGACTAACTTTCACCCAGGTGTAAATAGTGCAATTGCTTTAGTACTATCTGGTTTGTGATGGCTTTGTCGCCTAAATCTAAAATGTTTTTGGAACCCCATAAATGGATATTGCCATTTAAAGCTGTGGTGTTTTACTAATGAGTTCTTGTTAATGCCAGCAACCTGGGGTCTTACAGGAATGGCCTCAAAATAAGCTTTGTACAAGCCAATTTTCACAATAGGATCCTTGACAGGATGACTTCTTTTCAAATAATTATGAAACTTTGGGTTGTTTTTTCCTCCTGTTTTCTGTCGTCAGGTCCCAAGAGAGTTGGTTCAAAGAAAAATGTAAAGACGGTCTGGCATTTGTGCATATAAACTTAAGCAGCTATTATCAAACAGAAACTAGAAATGTGTCCCGGTTAAAAAAAACAACAGTAGGTTAGTAAACTACCAGATCTATTTCTGGGTTCCCACAAATATGCAAATTAAATCAAATACTGGAAATCACTTTGGGCCTGAATCCCCATAGACCTATATATTGTGTAGTCATTTGCACTAGTACAGACCAAATACAAAGTGGTGTAAAATACTACTTTGCACAGGCATTTACACCAAAACAAAGTGTAGAGCAATGGAATTAGGCATTTTGTTCTTCTGTCACTGTAAGAATAAAACTCATGTTGTGGGAAAATTACCACTTTCTTTGAGGGTTCTCATTCCAAACTGACATTTTTGCAAGCAGTAGAGAAACTTTAGAGAGAATTCAAGCTGAAAACCAAAAAAGATTTTACTTTTTAAACTGTGAAAAAATATAGTTTTTCTCTGGATTTATTGTTAATGTGGATTTTTCCCTCTGTCAAAGAAGTTCCCAGGAAGCAGCTAAATATGCAATAGCCAGTGAGTGTTTTGATGTCAGCTTTGAATCCATTTAGTTGCTGTTTGTGTGTGTTTTTCCAAGCAGGGGCGGCTCTAGACATTTCACCGTCCCAAGCAGGGCGGCGTGCCACGGGGGGCACTCTGCCGGTCGCCGGGAGGGCGGCAGGCGGCTCCGGTGGACCTTCTGCAGGCGTGCCTGTGGAGGGTCCGCTGGTCCCACGGCTTTGGTGGACGCCTGCGGGAGGTCCACCGGAGCCGCCTGCCGCCCTACCGGTGACTGGCAGAGCGCCCCCCGTGGCATGCCACCCCAAGCACACACTTGGCATTCTGGGACCAAGAAAGAAAAGTTAAATATCATGGTGGCTTTGAAAGTAAAGATTGGAGAGAAGCAAAATATATATCTTTTTCAAGGGTTTCTAAACAGTCCTGTGTTCTTAAGGTAGCAGAAAGATTGTCTAACTAATTTGGCCCATTTCTATTTTTTTCTGCATAGGGAATTTCTTACACACACATTTATTTAGCATCTCAGTTTGCCTTGCATTGTGATAATATATTAACTCTGTTTATTGGGCATTACGGTAAGATTTTGGAAGTCATAGAAAGTTCAGGGTTTTATCCTTGTAATAATATATGACTTTCAGAGTGTTCCAAAAATTGTTTAATATTAACTTCATTACCTTCCTGCTCTCTCATAACAGTTGAACAAGGATTTCTTCATGAGCAGTATTCAAATCAGTTTTTAATGAGCTATTTAATTAAAGGCTAATTGAGGTGAATTCATTAAAGATTTCTAAATTATGCTTATCAGGGTAGCTAGGTTTTAAGATAAGTTTTAAATATTTGTTTTATAATACATTGTTTGATCATAAAAGTATGTATAAAATGACTTTTAAAATACCTAATTAGACTTTGTAAGTAGTTTTCTTCTTTAATACCCCATTAGGGCAGTTAACATATGTGAATATAAAATATATTTAGTGTTGGGCTTACAAGATAAGAAGCGACAAAACTGTTAAAGCATATTTTTGAGTCTTAATATCTAAGAATTCAAGGGTCTATGGGGATCTGGTGATTTCATGGGGATCTTATTAGTCTTTCATTCTTATTCCTTGATGGATAATGACTATTTTTTGTTTATGCATTTCCTTCTAACCTGAGTGACTATGCTAGGCTGCAGGGTAATACTACTGGGAACACTGCTACATGAGGACAGTAGCAATCAGTCAGTTAACGAATGAGTCTGTTAATTAATTAGGTGAATTTCTCTTTCTGGAGGTAGTCATATTGTCTTGTGTCTGACAGGATCAAAGCGAGTTTGGAAAGTAGGTTGTGTACTTTAATCTTGTTGTGTAAACTGAAATACCTCAACTGTTGCTTTAGTGATAGGGCAAAAAAGCAAATACAATAAGAAATCTGAGAAAGATGGCAAGCCACAGAATTAATCTACATTTCTACAACTCCCAAAGGTTTGTGGGATCAGGAAAAAGAATGCCTTATAAGAGAAGTGTTAGAATGGGTCAAAGACCATATTAAAGCAAACTCAAATCTCTTTTTATTTACTTTTTCCATTTCTCATCCTTCTTCCATTCATTCGAACAGCAGAAGTTGACGGCTCAACCGGCCTGCCCTTGTATTTGATATAGTTGTGCTTCAACAGTACCTCATTAAATGCAGGGCATTCCTGCAGCTGATGTGAGGGGAGGAGCTGATCAGTGCAGCAGTGGCAGCAGGAGCTAAAACTGAGTGAAATATTATTGGTTATAGATTCATCAATTTCATCCTGCGCTGGGTTTGTCTCAAGATTGATAGCTCTGCATTTCAGACCTCCATGATATAACTGCAGCTGATTATTACATGGTCTTCAGCTACCTGTGAGGTTTCTGTAGATTGGTGAATAGAGAAGCTGAAACTTTGTAATGCTAAGAATGGAGAAGGCCTCATTAAGACTGAGATTACACCTGTTATAAAAGGAAGAAGGAACATGAGACATAAGAGGGGAAGAAAAGGTTAAAGAATATTTAGGTCTGTTAAATGTATTCAAGTTGTCAGGGCCTGATGAAGTTCAACCTGGGTACTTAGGGAACTAGATGACACAATCTTGGAACCATTAAACATTATCTTTGAGAACTCATGGAGAACAGGTAGAACCCAGAGGACTAGAGAAATGCAAACATAATATCTATCTTTGAAAATGGGAACCAAGAGGATCCAAGGAATTCTCCATCAAGCAGCTTAACTTTGATATCTGATAAGATACTGGGCCAAATGATTAAACATTCAGTTTGTAAAATGGAGGATAATAGGGTAATAAGTAACATCCAACATGGCGTTATCAAAAACAAATTATGCCAAACCAACTAATGGATACTGGCCTAATGGGTGGGAGGAAGCAGTAGTCATGAAACACCTTGATTTTTGGTAAGATTTTTGACACAGTCCCATATGACATTTTCATAAGGGAACTAGGGAAATGTGGTCTAAATGAAATTACTAAAAGGTGGGTGTATAACTAGCTGAAAGACTATACTCCAAAGAGTACTTATCAATAGTTCATTGTCAATCCATGAGGACATATCTGAGAAAGGGTTAGTCCTGGGGCTGGTACTAGTCAATATTTGGTTAATGACTTGTATAATGGAGTGTAGAGTATGCTTATAAAATTTGCTGATGATGCCAAACTGGGAGGGCTTGCAAGCACTTTGGGGGCCAGGGTTAGAATTCAACATGACATTGACAAATTGGAAAATTGGTCTGAAATCAATAAGATGAAATTCAATAAAGACAAGTGCAAAGTACTGTACTTAAGAAGGAAAAAAGTCAAATGCAAAGCCACAAAATGGGGAATAACTGCTTGCAGAAAAGGATCTGGAAGTTTATAGTGGATCAAAAGTTGATTCTGAGCCAACAATAGGATGTGGTTACAAAAAAGGCTAATATAATTCTGGCGTGTATTAATAATAGTGTAATGTCCTGCTAGACTTGGCACTGGTGACACCTTTGCTAGAGGACTGTGTCTAGTGTGTGAGAGATGTGGACATATGGAAGAGAGTCCAGAGGACAGCAATAATAATTTTTTTAGAAAACCTGACTTATGCAGAAAGGATTTAAAAAAATCTGGTTATGTACAGGCAAGTCTTATCTTACGCGGGGGTTCCGTTCCGCTGTTAGCGCGTAAAGCGAAAACCGCGTATAGTGAAACACTCATTGAGTTGAATGGCATGCAGAAACGCCCGCACTACAGATGCAGTTTTTATATTATTTTTCTTTTTTCCCCCCTGTTTTTGCCGACCGCACAAAGCTGAATTCGCGCATGTTAAATGTGCCTAAGATGCGACTTGCCTGTATAATCTTGAGAAAAGAAAACTGAGGGGGGAACTTGATACCAATCTTCAAATGTGTTAAGGGCTGTTATAAAGAAGTTTGCAATCAATTGTCCACTGAAGGTAGGACAAGAAGTAATGTCTTAATTTACAGCAAAGAAGATTTAGGTTAGATATTAGGAAAAATGTCTATCTCTAAGCAGGGGTGCTAGAAGTATGGGTGCTGAAGGTGACACAGCACCCCCTGGCTTGAAGTGGTTTCCATTATATACAGCATTTACAGTTTTGTTCAATGTCTTTCATCATCGCCACTGACTCTAAGGGTAGATAAGCTCTGGAACAGGCTTCCAAGGGAGGTGATGGAGTATTCACCATTGCAGGTTTTTAAGAATGGATTAGACCCAAACCTGTCTGAGATGGTCTAGACACACTCGGTCCTGCCTCAATGCGGGGATGTGGACTAGGTGATTTATCAAGGCTCCTTCCAGACCTTCATGTCTATCATTCGATGATAATGCAGGTTTCCACGTTGCACTCATGATGAAGGGCAGGTCCTTTGTTACTTTCTAGTGTTTGAACATTCTTTTTGCTCAAGTTATGAAAGTTTCTTACTTGTCATGAATATAGATATTCCGGTAATAACATTCTAAAACTTTCCACTGAAATGCTGAAAGTCATTATTGTATGAAGCAGTTTTCTCTTCAATAAATTGAAACTATTGTATCTGGTGTGGCAATGTAAACACTTTAAAAATACTTGTTAATGTGATTACATTTGCTTTTTCAATCATTTGTATTTATGTGCTGACCAAAGTCTTCCGGAATGTCTTATTTTGCTATTGGATGACAAATCACTTGGGTTTATAGTTTTAGGTTTATACTCTGCCATTGCCAGACTTTGACTTCAATTACGTATGACCAGATAAGGTAACTACTCAGTCGTAATATGTTTTTGAAGCACTAAGAAAAATCTAATTTAGCTCTGAAAACATTTGCATGTGATAACTTTAATTGCAAAGTAAAACAATTATCTTTCAACTTCTTGGAAGTAACAAAGTATAAAATACATTATGAAGTTGTATAGACCTTGAAGAAAATATGTAATGTGACCTTCTTAATTTATTTTCATTGCTTTCCTGTAAAAGTATTGCAAAAAACTGAATTACAGGAAGATTACATCTGCTTAGCCTTTTTCAATTTTGAGGGTTTTTTTAAAAACTAATACCTCTGTAAAGAGGGTTTTTATGCACTTGGAAAACAGAACACTTGAAACTGAACATGGTTCGTAATTGACTAAATTCTAATGATTTTTGCATTGTACATATAATGCCACAGCTGCAGTCAGTTTCTTGGTCTCAGCAGCTCCGAAACTGGAACACTTTCCTTAGGAGTTGCATCCCCCGTGTTGTGACATACTAGACCCGCTCTTGTTCACATCAAATTTAATAGCAAAGTGTGTTTTTCTCGCTTACTTTTATTATTTCATTATAATAGTGAATCAACCTAAGATCAAGGCCCCCTCGTACTAGATGGAGAGCTGAGGTCCAGAGAGACTGTCATTTGCCAAAGGCCAAACAAGAAGTCTGTGGCAGAACCAGGAATTAAACCGGCATCTCCTGAGTCCTAGTCCCACATCCTAGCCACAAGTCCATCCTTTTTCTAATATCCTTCATTGGGTATTACTCTCATATGTTCTACACAGGCTACATCAGAGAAAATTAGCACAAAATTTGGTGGCACTTAGCAATATTTCTGTTGGGAGTATATTATACCTCTGGTCCCCAGTCTTCACTGGATTCCAGTTGATACCAGGCAGAATTAACTGTGCTGGTTTCGACCTGTTTAGTCCTATGTTGCCTGTATTCACTAGAGCTGGTTGAAACATGGCAAAAAATTGCAAACATTTTTTTCCCCACATATTTGTATATACATTTAAAAAACTACTAGCACTGTAGCTGGGGAGAGCGGGGGAGTGAAGAGGAAATTGCACAAAAAATCTCAAATTTCATTTTTTCTTAAGCAGCTCTAGTATTGAGTATCTTGAACAACACAAGTCAGATTGTCTCATGCAGCCAAGCTTTGCTCAGCAACAACGGACAGTAGGGAATGTCAAGGAGCCAGTTACAGCTTCCTGTGTGTGATGGTCAGTGTGAGTGCCAGCCTCAGTTCCCACAAAGTGAAGCAGCTAAGGGGCTGGTGTAGGATGTCTAATACATCATATCTCCAATATGCTGTATCCCTCCCCTCAACATGTGCCTTTTGCCATAGAGGATTATGGGGAGTGACTGGAGTGAGATTTGGCTGTGACAGCATTACATCAACAGGGATTTGCTGTACAGCAGGGGAATTCTCTGCTGGCCATTTTCAGTCAAATTCTGGCCTTATTACGCTGTTTGACATCTCAAAGCGGATAAATTTCAGTTGAGAAACTGCCCCCACCTCTCGGTGAGATACTACAAGAGAAGAGACCAATTAATCTCCCAGAAGGGACTGGTGGCAAGAAATTTTTAGCAAAGGGGACATGTCTCTGGAATTAATTTCTGTGATAAATTTCTAGCCTAATGGAGCCAGTTGGGGGGTGGGAGGAGAGAGTTTTAGACCCAGATTTTCATTAAAATGCCGCACTCAAGACCTTCCATTAAGGACAGCAGGAGTTGCTGGGTGCTAAGCCCTCTTGAAAACCTGGCCTGATTTGTGGGTATTGAGGACTTCTGAAAATAATGAGCCTTACTATTTACTATATTCATCTGATTTTTGTTCATTTATTAATTGTTCATGTGCCTTAAGACATGGATTGGGGCAAAAGAAGGCTGTACCCCATCCCACTATACCAGGTACTCTCCTAGTACTTCTGGCAGCTCTTCTAGTTACAGGAAATCCTCTCTCTAGAAGCAATCTAGAACACAGCTCCATACAATATCTTTTGTGAGGGAGGTGGCTAGAGAGGGGAAGACTGGAGGCCTGTAAAGTGTGAGGAAGTTATGATTCAGGTATCCAGCACACAGAGGGCACTACCACTGTTGCTGTGTTCTTCTGTCTTCAACAGTTGGGGCTAGCACAGTAAACTTGCTGATTGTAAGAAAGTAAAAGTGTGTATTTTATAGGTATTAAAGAGCTGCATCTATTTTTAGTACAGTTACTGCACCACATTAAGATCCCCTTATCCTGTGATTACTAATGTAGTGATACACCAACTGAAAATTCCTTGCAATGCCTTTCTTTCAGTTGCTTCCTTGCAATTCTTTGTTGGTTTCTCCCAACCCCCCACATTCAAATTGAAGGTTTAACCTATGATCAACACTGTAATGAAATACCATAGAAATATATATACCCCATTTGGCACTTTGGTGCTGGTTTTTCATTGAAGCCACCCCGCAACGTTTGTAGGAAACAGAAGGATTTAAATGCATTTGTGGCCACAATATTATTTAGGTGGAAGAGAGATGTTTGTGACTCTGTGTGAGAGGAAGATCAATACCGTAATCTGTAAGTTTCTAAGTGTGTTTTACTGCTTATTGTCTGGAATGTTTTATAAAGGGCTGGGGGATAGAGTGAGCTACAGTTAGTGATTACCTATCACTCTGCCTCCTGTGATATGTTAAAGCTTTGAAAAAGCAGCTGAGGGACAGCAGGTTTTAAAACACAACACTGGGATTTTTTTTTTCCTGTAGGTGGCTGAGCCAGTCACAAGCAATAACCCGGTGTCGTAAGTTTTGATGCATGGCCCCTTCAACCTCTGTTTTAATGGTAAATTAATCTTGCATAACACCATGAAAGTCTTACATCTACATTACAATCAGTACTCTAAATACAACTAGAAATTTTCTTTTGTTACCACCAGTATACATTCCCTTCATACTCTGCAGGCTACCAGCACAGTGGGAAAATGCAGGCAATCAGATCTATCTTGCAGTTCACCAAAAGTTAAAATGTACTTTGTTCAGAGATCAGTCATAGGAACAACTGTGTTAATGAAGATATATAGATTTTCATTATTTGCTTAATTTGTGCAATTCAATTGTAATTGAATAGGGTTCAGTAGCAAACAAAGCCAGTTGTGGGATTGTGACTGTAACATTATAATTACCATAAATCATCAACATTTTGTGTTCACAATTGGGAAGCTAGAGAACTTAATATAACTTAGTATTTAGGCTTAGAAACCTGGAAATCCAAGTAGCTATAAGGTGTTTTTTGTTTGTTTAAAGAAATGCAAGTAATGGAAATTTGGTCCTGTTATGCAAAAGAGTCCTAATATGTAGTACATCTTGCATGGAATTTGTCAGATCTGGTAATTTTAGGAAAGGGGGAATACTGAACCCTTTGTAAGTCACTTATAGATCACTCAGCTCTTGCTTCTAAAATGCATTGCTCCATTAAGAATCAGTGCTTCTAGTATTATCCTCTGAGAAGCTGCTATAGTACTTAAGTTCAATAATAACATTCTGCCTGAGAAAATGTGAACTCTGTGATATACAGAGCAGTTTGCCTTATGAAGAAAATGTTGGACATACAATTTATCAATTATTCAGATGAACTTAACATTCAGGAATTCAGCCATCAAGCTATAACTGTTTCCAATAAACAAGTCCAGATAATAGCCCTAAAAAATGCACCTACTTTGAAACAGATAACATAGATATCCATTTCCCACAGGCAAGAAAAAGGAATAGAGGAAAAACTGGAGCGCTCTCTAGACAGATGAACTCCAAAGCTTGAAGTAAATTCACTCTGATTCAGAAAAAAATTGACAACATATGTAGGGAAACCCTTAGCCAAATCATTTTCACCTCTTTGGAAACAGCAGAGGAACCAGTAGATGAAAGAAAATACCTAATGTATCGCATTTAATAGTTAAGAGAGGTTCTAGAAGCACCTGGAGAAACTGTAGCTCATTTAGGGATGGTCAACATACATTTACAAATAGTAGTTTTAGACATTTTGTTATTACCTTTTGAGTTTTTGGCTAGCTGTTCTTCAAACTCCTTTTTGGCTTTTCTTATTACAGTTTTACACTTAATTTGGCAGTGTTAGTGCTCCTTTCTATTTAACTCACTAGGATTTGACCTCCACTTTTTAAAAGATGCCTTTTCATCTCTTGCTGCTTCTTTTACCTGGCTGTTAAGCCATGGTGGTTCTTTTTTAGTTCTTTTACTGTGTTTTTTAATTTGGGGTATACATTTAAGTTGGGCCTCTATTATGGTGTCTTTGAAAAGTGTCCATGCAGCTTGCAGGGATTTCACTCTAGTCACTGTATCTTTTAATTTCTGTTTAACTAAACGCCTCATTTTTGCATAGTTGCCCTTTCTGAAATTAAATGCCAGTGTTGGGCTGTTGAGGTGTTATTTCCACCACAGGACTCTTAAATGTTATTATATTATTGTCCCTATTTCCAAGCAGTCCTGTTATAGTTACCTCTTGGACTAGATCCTGCGCTCGACTCAGGACTAAATTGAGAATTGCCTCTCTCCTTGTGGGTTCCTGTACCAGCTGCTCCAAGAAGCAGTCATTTAAAGTATTGAGAAATTTTGTCTCTGCATTTCGTCCTGAGGTGACATGAACCCAGTCAATATGGGAATAAGTGAAATCCCCCACTATTATTGAGTTTTTTATTTTGATAGCCTCTCTAATCTGCTTTAGCATTTCATCGTCACTATCACTGTCATGGTCAGGTGGTCGATAATAGATCCCTACTGTTATATTCTTATTAGAGCATGGAATTACTATCCATAGAGATTCTAGGGAACATCTGGACTCATTTAAGATTTTTACTTCATTGGATTTTACATTTTCTTTCATATATATTGCCATTTCCCCCTCCCCGTACGACCTATTCTCTCCTTCCGATATATTTTGTACCCTGGAATGATTGTGTCCCATTGATTGTCCCCACTCCATCAGGTTTCTGTGATGCCTATTATATCAATATCCTCCTTTAACACGAGGCAAGTTCACCCATCTTATTGTTTAGACTTCTAGCATTTGTGTACAAGCACTTTAAAAACTTGTCACTGTTTATTTGTCTGCCCTTTTCTGATGTGTCAGATTCTTTTTTATGTGAATGTTTCTCATCTGATCTGGCCCATATTTTATCCTCTTCCATCCTCTCCTCCTGACTAGAACCTGGAGAATCTCTTATCAATAGACTCTCCTCTAAGAGAAGTCTCTGTCCGATCCATGTGCTTCGCTGCAGCAATTGGCTTTCCCGCATCTCTTAGGTTAAAAACTGCTCTGCAACCTTTTTAATGTTAAGTGCCAGCAGTCTGGATCCACTTTGGTTTCGGTGGAGCCCATCCTTCCTGCATAGGCTCTCCCATCCCCAAAGTTTCCCCAGTTTCTAATAAATCTAAACCCCTCCTCTCTACACCATCATCTCATCCATCTGTTGCTGTAATGGGGAGTGTCAACAATTCACAGTAGGGAAAGTGTTCCCAGGGAAAATGTTGCTCATGAGCGATGGTTGCTCTTACAAGGTGTTACTGCAAACAAGTGTCTACTGTATAAATGAAGTTTTAATGTTTTTACATGTCAAATTACTATCTCAGCTCTAGTGATAAAGACCTAAATGGAATTGTATGAACTTACATAATCAGTCTTTCATAAACCTCCTATGTTGCGCATCCCCAAAGTATGTAAGATAGATTTTCTTTTCCTTTTATATGACTATTTCTAATGTGTTCTCACTTTTTACACAGGATAGGAACTTTAACTTAAGGACAGATTTTAAACTTTGGAGTCATGTTAGTTTGCTTCTCCTCATTGCCAAGATTGATTACTACCAAGGTCTGTTGTTAAGACTTTAAAGAAATAAGTAACAAGTCACATATATGTAGAGGACAAGGAAAGTAATCAATACAAATATTACAGTCAAAGGAATGTAATGAATCCTGTGGCACCTTATAGACTAACAGACGTTTTGCAGCATGAGCTTTCGTGGGTGAATGCCCACTTCGTCGGATGCATCCATTCTTGCATCCGACAAAGTGGGCATTCACCCACGAAAGCTCATGCTGCAAAACGTCTGTTAGTCTATAAGGTGCCACAGGATTCTTTGCTGCTTTTACAGAACCAGACTAACACGGCTACCTCTCTGATACTAGTCAAAGGAATGACATTCACCACATGTGACTTGATAAGGAGCTAATAACCAAACAAAAAGATATTGTGGACTTGACTCATAATACTCCGATTTACAGTATTTCTAATTTATTGTACTTCTTGTTTGTTTCTAAATACTTTTATTTTGTGCTAACTCCAGGATTAGCAAGAGAGAGGTGCAATGCTCATGTAGAAGAATTCTTGCTTATACAAAAGTCCCAGAGAACCCATTGGGTCTACTTGTGTCATAAATATACAGCTAAGGGTAGCATAAAATCCCTCCTTACCTGTAAAGGGTTAAGAAGCTCAGATAATCTGGTTGGCACCTGACCAAAAGGACCAATAAGAGGGAGAAGATATTTTCAAATCTGTGAGGCAAGGCTTTTGTTTTTGTGTTCCTTTGATCTCTCGGAGTCAGCAAGGAACCAGGGCAGGGAAAATACATCTCCCTAAGCCATATCTGAACTAAGCATCTAATATTGCAGAAATAGTAAGTAAGAGTAAGGAAATGTTAGATTGTCTTTTGTTGTAGCTTGTGAATTTTCCCCGTGCCAAGAGGAAGGTTTATCCCTGTTTTTGTAACTTTAAAGTTTTCCCTGGATGGGAAATCCTCTGTGTTTTGAATCTTTTTGTTACCCTATAAAGTTATCTTCCATCCTGATTTTCTAGAGGTGATTCTTTTATCTTTTTAAAAATAAATTATTTTAAGAACCTGATTGATTTTTCATTGTTCTTAAGAGCCAAGGGTTTGGGTCTGTGTTCACCTCTACCAATTGGTGAGGACATTATTCTCAAGCCTTCCCCAGGAAAGGGGGTGTAGGGCCTGGGGGAATATTTTTGGGGAATAAGACTCCAAGTGGTCCTTTCCCTGATTCTTTGTCTAAATCACTTGGTGGTGACAGCATACTGTTCAAGGACAAGGTGGAATTTGTGCCTTAGGAAAGTTTTTAACCTAAGCTGGTAAAAATAAGCTTAGGGAGTCTTTCATGTGGGTCCCCACATCTGTACCCCAGAGTTCAGAGTGGGGAAGGAACCCAGACAACTCGCATGAGTAACTGCTCAGGACGGTGAGTATAGTCTCCACTATCTTGCCTATAGTGACTTAGAGAGGCAATTTTAACACACACACACACACACACACACACACACACACACACACACACACACACACACACACAAAAAAGTTTAATACCTGGACTTTATTTCATGTATTACAAATAAATACGTCTTTAAGCAATAACTTATTAAAATGGCACACAAGTGGCCATTTTGTTTTTTGAAGGAAAAACAAGCAAACTCTCTCTACCCCCCACCCCCATAATTAATTATGCATAACAGATGGTTATAGGGTGAGATATGCTTTATTCTTCATTGGAAGATCTGGTTTGCTTTAACATGTTATGCACAATGACATAAAATATGCAGCTTTTGTCCCAGAATATCCAAACTTAATATTTCCCATGTGGACAAAGGGTTTTTTATTAGAGGAGAAATTAACCCATACAGAGGGCAAGGAAAATGCCTATGCTCTGCATTAGAGAGACAGGGTGGGTGAGGTAATTTTTATTAGACCAATTTCTGGTGATTAGGCCTTAGTACATTATGCTGTCCCTTGCCATGGGATGAATTTCACCCTGAGAGATCCGAATTCACTTTTCCCTCTTGACATTATTACACATTTGTTGGCTTGATGACTCATTTTTGGATATACTGATTTGTTTAAATAACCAAACCATATGATCAGCAAGGGCATGTTGCCAGAGTCTATTACCTTCCTTTGCTCTTAAAGTATTATCAGCAGGATTCTCAATCCTAAAAGTTTGACTACACAATGAAATAGAGATCTCTAGCCACTTATGCCTTTTTTTTCTGGTAGCCTAATTAGCATTCAGTTATACTGCCATAGGAGTATGTTCTCTGCCCAATCTCTTCTGATTGCTTTTATGGCTCTTTTTACAGCCTGTAGGAACAAGTTGAAACTCACATTGTCTTCATATTATACTTTAAGATTACTGATCATCACCCATATTATATTTTAAGATTACTGATCATCTGTACTTTATGCCCCAAACCCTCTAGCAGCATCCACGTTGCTATTTTATCATAAATGGAAACATGAAAGAGTGAGAGAATTCAACTGTGTCATTTTTAGTAGTAAGTATTCATTGCTGAAGGCAGCAAAACATCAGTTCTACTTTCAGGTCAACAGGTTCCCCTTCTATTTACTATAGAAAAATAATGATTAGTAGTTCATTACATCCATTCTTTGGAAGGAATCTGGAACTGTAGAAAGCTGATCTGTAGTTGATTTAAGGAATGAGACTGTCCATTTCATTTGTTTTTTTTTCCTTAAAGGTGACAGCAATTATCTTAGTCCAGACATAGGTCTTGACAGCTATAAACTATTTAATTTTATTTAGAATGGTTAAATGTTTACAGCAGCCTCTGACTCCACAGTTGAATTATAATTCGTTAGGGCAGCTTGCTTCTTTGTCTGAAGCTAGGGTATGGGAAAGAGATTTTGTGGAGGCAGTTTTTGCTTTAGTTTTTGCTTCATAGATTATTTTAAGACTTTGTGGATCGTGGCCTTACACTTACAAAACAATTTCTGGCGCATCACTTAGCTCTTTATATAGCTGCTGACAATAGTCTCTCTTGTCATCTTCCTGTTCAAGTGGCATTTTGCCATCTGTTACTTAGATGACATTACAATGTGAAGTGAAAATTTTAGTATATTCATCTGTTGTGATAAAAAGATTGTTTTCTTGGCTGTGCCATTCCAATTCTGTACAATGCCTGTTGATGTATTCCTATTTGTCTTGTCTGAGTAGCTATTATATTTTTCTATTATGTTCTCTTATTCAGCTTGCGCAGTCCTCATTAATTTAAACACTTGTCTTCCCTTCATTAACAGCAATACCTCATCTGTTACTCAATCCTCAAATTTTTCCTACTATATTTTAATTTTATAATCTGGCGTAGACTTCTAAAACAAGAAAATAACTGTTATATAACTCAGTTTGTATAATTTTCACTAGGTTTGATGGCATACAGTGACAGTAAAGAACATCTGCAAACTGTCTTCTATCAATCAATTTTTTTTAGTGAGTCAAGATTATTTTCTGATGCACCAAAATAGCTATGCAGATTTGCATTAGACACCAATGTTGACTTGAAACTTGATTGACATTTTGGCAAATAATGTTCAATTTGAGCTTGTCATTTATAATTTGAGCAATTCATGTTTTATTACAGCACAACCTGATATTTACACAAAAGTTTTGCAGTTCTGACAAATAGTAAAGGATACAGTGAATGCTTATATTATATATGTATGGAATTCACAGCTAATCTTGGCACAGAGTATTGTTTTGTGCAAAAAAACCCAAAACAAAACAAAAAACATGGTTTGGTCTTGGTTCACAAAAAGTGCACCCACCACAACATAAATATATGTGGGATAATTTTAAAAATATATATTATGTGTGTACTAATAAATATTTTACAGATATAAATTATATGTATTGTTTATTGCCATATCACACACATGCTGAACTTTGGTAATTGAATTAAGTCAGGTTTGTTTTTCTCTATGAAAGACCCCCCAAGAGATATGTTAGCTTCAATTCTGATTATATTCTTTTTAATCTGAAGTTCCATTTATCAAAATTTGCCAGAGCAGACAAGCATTTCCATAGTACAAGGATAAGTATTATAGGATGGTGAATGATACAGTACATGGAGTATCATGGCGTGGAATTAATAGGCACTGAATTTCAGAGGAATCTCCTGACTTAAATGCCTTCTTATCAAACTTGAAGGGGACAAAGAGAGATGGGGAACATAGCCATCTGTGTGCATTGTCATCGCCATAAATGACATCTGGTTTGGCATTTTGTGGTCTCCGTACTATTAAATGCCGTTCTGTATTATGCATAGGATTCATTAGTACAAATTAGGTTCTGTTCGCATTACAGGCTGTAATCAGTTATATTAGATACAAAATGTCTTCTTCATAAATCTGAATTATAATTTCCTTGGAGCACAAACCCAGGTCCTCAGCTGGTATAAATTGTTGAAGCTCCACTAGAGCAAATAGAACTTGCAGATTTACGGTAGCTGGTGATCTAGCCCCATGCTGTCTTCCATGCCTTGTGCAGTGCCGAGCACACTGTCTGCTTTCAAATTAGCTCAAATGGTACAGTGCTTACTTAGCCTGTGAGAGATAATAGGGTTGATGCCTGCCTTCTTCAACAACAGTCATTGTTTCAGAGGCAGTGTGGTCTAGTGGGTAGGGCACTGAACTGGGACCTGGGTTCTAATTCAGGCCTTGGCTAACCTGTTTGACCTTTGGCAAGTCACTGCACCCGTCTCTGCTTCTGTTTATCTTCCTACCCTCTGTTTGTCTTGTCTATTTAAATTGCAAGCTCCATGGGGCACTGTCATTGTATAGCCATAGCGCAATAGAGCCTTAATCTTGGTTGGAACCTCTCAGTACTATTGCACAGTGCTGACCAATCATGATAATAAACAAATAACTGCCCTATAATGCGAAAATATTAAGTATTTAAGATGAAAAATATGGAACCTCTTTAGATTAATAATAGTAATTCTGTAGTAAGTCACTATGTCAGTATTTAGCCATATGCAATGTGGCTGTTTATTAGTGATGGCCGAGTCTGATAAGGCTCGTTGGTCCAGTTTCTTCAGGTAGCTATTACTTGCCTAATTAAATATCTCTCTCAACCTATTTAGTTGAGAAATAAGTCTGGAAGAATTTTGAGATCCTGTTTCCTTCTGTAATTTCCAGTATTTCCTCAGTAGGGCTGGGCCAGAAATAACGATTTATGCTACTGAAAAAAAAGGTTACAATCGGATGGCTCTTTAGTGGCCTCTGCAAATGAATGGGATAATACCAGTTCACAATCGTACAAACCATCAAAAATTTGCATGAATTGGCAATCTTGTAGAGAACCTGAGCATGGTCACCAAAAACTGAATTGTCGTGGAGAATGAATCCCCTCTCATTCCTAAAGGTGGAGGATGGGAAAAGCTTAAATTGTTACTCTCTATGTCAAATGTCTTCTGAAGTCAAAAAATATTCAATTACAGTTTTTACATTTTAAGAAAGGGATGAAGTTTATTGTGAAGATTTGGTTCATTCATTTATTTTTCCTTCATCCTGTCATATCCCTCTGTTTCAGCTATGGATTGGCTACTGAGCTTGCTCATACGCACCAGATGTTTTCATCATAAGAGCCTTAATACTCTGCCAGAGTGCTGGACATGGCTAAGGTTAGCTTTAAATAAGGTAAAAGCAGCAAAGAGTCCTGTGGCACCTTATAGACTAACAGATGTATTGGAGCATGAGCTTTCGTGGGTGAATACTCACTTCGTCGGAGCATCCGGATCATGCATCCGACGAAGTGGATATTCACCCACGAAAGCTCATGCTCCAATACGTCTGTTAGTCTATAAGTGCCACAGGAATCTTTGCTGCTTTTGGGCTACCCCTCTGATACTTTAAATAAGGTATTTTACACACAACACCACCTAGTGGCTGAACAGTATAATGGTTTAGCATTCCATTATATCTCCTCCTTGAGGCTCTGCATTCCTATCATTTACAAAATATACACTGTTACGCTATCTTTGAAGTCCAGTACAGCTCAGTCTGTTAAATGTCTTTGAATCGTACTGTTTCTAATTACATGACCCAAATGCGTAACAGCTTAGTCATCTGACTGTCCATTAGTGGCACTGACTGGCTGTTGTAGGTCTGGAATTCTTGAGTTGTCGTCTTATGCTTCATCTGCCATCTGTAGTTTGCTCTGTTGATTGCTGTCTCTGAGGAACAAACTGTACATGACAACTGTTTGTGCTGAACTCTCCACTGTCAGTCTCGATCATGTATGATCTGGGTGTTGAGTTCTTTTTCTTAATGACAGCTGGATTGTGTCTCTCTTTTCCATCCAATTTGTTATTAACATGATCACCAGGTTCTAGACCTGGTAGTTGTCCAACTGAGTGACATCTGTTGTAAAAATGTTCATAAACTCTTTTTAGCAGCCTTATCCAATTTGGCTGCTTTCTTCATGTCTGGCCACTTGGAGATGGATTCTTTTCCAAAGTTGGAACAGTAGTTCTGAGTTATCTTCCTGTCAGGACATGTGCTGGACCATATCCAGTAGCTCTGAAGAGAGCAGAGTGAATCTTTGGGCTAGAGGATTTTCTTGGCTGTGTGTACAGCTCTCTCAGCCTCTTCATTAGCTTGTGCGTAACATGGGCAGTTAGTAATATGATCAAAATCCTATTTCATTCAGAATGACTTAAAATTCTGCTGCAGTGAATTGTGCTCCATTGTCCATCACTAATTGCTCTGGAATACCAAAATGAGCAAAAGCACACTTCACTTTCTTGATAACACTGTGGCATGTTATGTCTTTCAAATATGCCATTTCTATATAACTGAAAAAATAGTCCAGGATGACCAGGTAATGATGTCCTCAGAATTTGCATAAATCTGCAGCTGATCTCTTCCAAGGTCCCTCTGGCAGAGGCATTGTTATTAAAAAATTTTTGGTGTTGTGTTGGTCTGTTAGTTCTGCAATGTTCACATGCAGATTCTTTATTCTTTATGTCCCTGCTGATGCCTGGCGACCACTCTGGTTTCTCCTCTCATTTTGTTTAGAATTATGATGCAGTTGCCTTTAATTATGAATCCACTTGATTTGCTTATTTGTGCATGTACCGCAAAGTAGTCTCTTGTCACTTTCTTGGTGTCCTTTACATTCTTGGGCCAACTGTTCCTAAGGTAGAACTTCCTGAAGTTGAATATCTGTCAGGGTTGCTTTTTGCAGCTGGAGGAGTCGCTTTTCTGACACTGGTCTGGATGTATCCACAGCATCCATCTACACCTTTATGACATCTTCTAGCTCATGAATTGTAGAGTGTGATACTAGCCTGTGTGATGGAGTGCTTGCTACTGTCAGATTTTTTGCAGTAATATATTTAGCAATTGGGTTAAATCACATAAATTTTAGCAGCAGGTACTAGCATCCCAGTGGTTCTTGATCCATGTCTTTTCCATTGATGAGGGTTACAAGCAGTTTATGGTCTATCAGTGTAAATGTATCCAGTCCACACAGATATCTATACAATTTCTCACATGCCCATAAACTTGCCAGGCACTCCTCTTCAATCGCTGCGTATGATTTTTCTGCTTCTGTGAGTGTGAGGCCTGGTCTACACTACGCGTTTAAACCGGTTTTAGGAGCGTTAAACCGATTTAACGCCACACCCGTCCACACTAAGAGGCCCTTTATATTTATATAAAGGGCTCTTTAAACCGGTTTCTGTACTCCTCCCCAACAAGAGGAGTAGTGCTAATATCGGCATTACCATATCGGATTAGGGTTAGTGTGGCCGCAAATCGATGGTATTGGCCTCCGGGCGGTATCCCACAATGCACCACTGACCGCTCTGGACAGCAATCAGAACTCGGATGCAGTGGCCAGGTAGACAGGAAAAGCCCCGTGAACTTTTGAATATCATTTCCTGCTTGCCCAGCGTGGAGCTCTGATCAGCACGGGTGGCAATGCAGTCCCAAATCCAAAAAGAGCTCCAGCATGGACCATACGGATGTGATCGCTGTATGGGCAGACAAATCTGTTCTATCAGAGCTCCGTTACAGATGACGAAATTCCAAAGCATTTAAAAAAAATCTCCAGACAGAGGGCACAGCAGGGACTCAGCACACTGCTGCGTGATAAGCGTAACGGAAAGCCACAGAATCAAATGGACGCTCATGGAGGGAGGGAGCGGGGACTGAGGACTCAAGCTATCCTACAGTTCCTGCAGTCTCCGAAAAGCATTTGCATTCTTGGCTGAGCTCCCAATGCCTGTAGTGTCAAACACGTTGTCCGGGGTGGTTCAGGGCATAGTTCGTCAATTTACCCCACCCACCCACCCACCCACCCCCAGAAGGAAAAGGGAAAAAATCCTCTCTTGACTCTTTTAAATGTCACCCTATGTGTACTGAATGCTGCTGGTAGACGCGATGCTGCGGCACTGAACTGTAGCATCCTCGCCCCCCCTCCTTGGTGGCTGATGGTACAATATGACTGATATCCATCGTCATCATCAGCCTTGTGGCAGATGGTATAGTACAGAAGGACTGGTATCCGTCCTCATCATCAGCCCATGAGTGCTACTACTTCCCAGTAGATGGTACAGAACAGCTGGTAACCATCTTCATCATAGCAACAGGGGGCTGAGCTCCATCAGCCCCTGCCCTTCATGTGTAAAGAAAAGATTCTGTACTGCCTGGACTATCATAGCAGCTGGAGGCTGCCTTCTCCTCATTTTATCTCACTAACAAGTCACTGTTTCTTATTCCTGCATTCTTTATTACTTCATCACACAAATGGGGGGACACTGCAACGGTAGCCCAGGAAGGCTGGGGAAGGAGGGAATCAACAGGTGGGGTTGTTGCAGGGGCACCCCCTGTGAATGGCATGCAGCTCATCATTTCTGCGGGATCTGACATGGAGTGGCTGTGCTCTCTGGTTCTCTGATACACTGGTTCTCTAGTACACTTGCCACATATTCTAGGCAGGACTGATTCTATTTTTAGATACCATAAAGGAGGGATTGACTCAGGGAGTCATTCCCATTTTTGTCTTTTGCGCCCCCGGTCGATCTCAGCCAGGGGCACCTATGACAGCAGCAGATGGTACAGCACAAAAGGACTGGTAACCGTCATCTCATTGCCAATTGACAATGGCATGGTAGATGGTACAGAACGGCTGATAACCATCTCTGCTATCATGCGAAAGCAAATGAATGCTGCTGTGTAGCGCTGCTGAATCGCCTGTGTCAGTGGCATCTAGTACACATACGGTGACAGTGACAAAAGGCAAAACAGGCTCCGTGGTTGCCATGCTAATGGTGTCTGCCAGGGCAATCCAGGGAAAAAGGGCGCGAAATGATTCTCTGCCGTTGCTTTCCCAGAGGAAGGAGTGACTGACGACATTTACCCAGAACCACCCGCGACAATGATTTTTGCCCCATCAGGCACTGGGATCTCAACCCAGAATTCCAAGGGGTGGGGGACACTGCTGGAACTATGGGATAGCTACGGAATAGCTACCCACAGTGCAACGCTCCAGAAATCGATGCTAGCCTCAGACCGTGGACGCACACCACCGAATTAATGTGCTTAGTGTGGCCATGTGCACTCGATTTTATACAATCTGTTTTACTAAACTGGTTTATGTAAAATTGGAATAATCCCGTAGTGTAGATGTACCCTGAGAGAGCAAAATGCACCTGTCTTCCACACAGAGCCATGTTGTTGCAACAGTGCACCATCTAGATCATACCTGCTTATACCCACACTGACCATTGTGGGTTTGTTCACCTTGTAGTACTTTGGAACTGGAGCTGTTGAGATAATTTATTTTACCTTTTTTGAAGGCAATTTCTTGATTTGGCCCTCATAGCCAATTTATGTTGGACTTCAACAGTTCATTCAGTGGCTTTGTCACTGTGTAATGTTTTGTAGGCATCAACCAAGGTACTTAGCATCCCCAGTATACATCTCTGTTCTGGTACATTAGTTGGTGCATTCAGTTCTTGAATTACTTTTCCTTTCTCAGGGCTAGGACTGTCCCAACAACTCAATTTGGGGTAGGCAGAACATGCCTTTTTTCCTTGTTTAGCTTCAGTGCAGACTGCCTGAATAGGTTTAGGACTTCATTGAGGGTTTTGTTGTGTTTTTCCATCCAAAATCCATAAATCAAAATACCGTCCTTGGAAACTAAAACTGCGTTTGTGTTCACCAATAGTTCTGCAATCTTTCTTTGGAAAATTTCAGGTGCAGTGATAATCCCGAAAGGTAATCTTCTTAAGCAAAATCTCCCAAAGGGTGTGATGATATATAGTCAGTTTAGTACTTTCTTTGGCTAAAGGAATTTGCCAGAATTTGCATGAGGCCTCGTTAAGTCTTTTAAGATCCACACAGATTTGTATTGTTCCATTTCTCTTTATAACTGGTACCACTGGGGCACAGAGATTTTTTTTTTGATTCATGCCAACCTGCTCCATTCTCTTGAACTCAGTTTCCGCTTTATGAAGTACAGGGATAGGAATCCTGCGAAGTATAAGAACAATATATTGTTCAGCATTGTCTCTTGAGGTTATTTTTACTGAATCTCCTTTAAATATTCCATCAGATTCTTCTACCTTTCTCACCAGGCCCATCATGGATGCCATGCTGTGGCTGGGAAGGCTGTTGGTCCTTTGATCACATACACTTTTGTCTTTGTAAGTGGTTTCTTTGGTGAACAGGTTCATGCAGTTCAGAATACGTCCAGGGCTCGTCAGGGCTGTGTCAGCAGCTTTCAGCTCTGGGAGGGGTTGAAGGTGATTGTAAGTCCTATCTGAGATAACTGTGATATCAGCTCCTGAGTCAATTTTAAAGTAAATAGTCTTGCCATAAATATTTCACTCTCCAGCCAGGCTCTATGTCATCACAAGTGATAGATCCCAGAAAAAAATGACACTTGACTGTCTGTAATATGAGTAAATTCCTGACTGCTTTGGTATGGTAAACAGCTGAAAAATGTCCATATTTCATGCATTTACTATACTGTGTTCTTAAGGCTGGATAGAGTGACCAGACGTCACAATAAAATTGGGACCATCCCAGGATTTAGGCGTTTGTCCCACATCTCGACTGATCTTTGCTCAGGATGCAATTTGTCCCTATATTTCACGGTACTCTCTTTTTTTTGATCCGCATTGAAGAGTGGCATGTTGATGATATCCTGCAATCTTTGTTGCGTTGTTCCTTCTTTTCTATTCTGAATTTATTCCTGACGCTGTGCCATGCTCCTCTATACCACATATGGACTGGCTACAGAGCTTGCTTATACATGCCAGATGTGTTCATCATAAGATCCTTTAATATTCTGCTTGGTATGGCTAAGGTTAGCTTTAAATAAGGTATTTTACACACAACATCACCTAGTGGCTGAACAATGTAATACAGTTTAGCATTCCCTTACACACCCCTCTCTTAAAATAAGTCTCCAAAAATTGATTTCTAATGAAAAATTCAACTCAGCGTTGAGTATCATGGTACTGTGTGAATTATGCTGCTGCTATACATTTTTTTTAGAGCTTCTGTGCATTTGTATTACATTCTTTGTGCTTGCATTGCATCTGTAATAAAGAACTGAATGCAGGGTAATTATTTGCAATGCTGTTTTGGGGAGACAAAGGCCAGGATAATTTGATCTCAGTACTGTATTTTCTGAAAAAAGCCACCCCACTAACACAGGTCTTTGATGTCCGGCAGTTAGCAACTAAGGCGGCTAATAGTAAGCTTGAGGTTATTTTTGACTCAGCCTTCAAAATTCACATATCTAAAGTCTCTGAGGTTTCTCATTACCATCTGAGAAGCATAACTAGTAGGTTGCAGCATTTTATGTCTCCTGCTGATACTCTAGTTCAGATTCAAATCTTTTTTTCTTCTTTGGGATTGATGACTGCAATTCCCTGTTTCCTTGTTTACCCTCTACTGTTAGAAATCGACTTCAGCCGGTACAGAGATGTGCTTACCTGACTGAATCTAGTCAGCACGTTTCTCCTGAATTTGCTACTCCACAATGGCTTTAAGTTAAATGTTAGATTGATTTTAAGGTTTTGTTACTCAGATACAAAGTTTCGAACAGCCAAGCACCTGAATGCATTGGCAACACTTGGAAAATGAAGATCATGATGATTGCATCCCTGTGCTCAGTATGTTCTGAAGAATGGCTACTTATTCGTTTTAGGATTTGAGGACCACCACTGCACCATTAAGCCAGCTGTTATTAAGAATGCAGAGTATGTACTCTTAGGATACTTGTTCATACTTCATTCTTGAATTCACTTATACGTAGGACCCAAGGGGAAGAGACTGTAATTAGCTATAGTATATATTGAGCTACAAAGGATAGCAAAATCTTGTCAAAAATTAAAGTTATGTGCAAGGTATATTTATTTATTTGGGGGGAGAGAGGGCTGTCTACCTGATTTTCTGTTTCTTGCAATTATTCTCACAATCATATTTTATCCAGAATCTCTTTTATGAAACTACAAAAGTGGAAAATAGAATACATTTTCTGCCAGATTTCAGATAATAGTTCTAGGAAGAAGGATTCTTGACTTCCATAACAATAAGCTTGTGTTATCCTACTGAATCCTCTGAAGATGATTTCATGGGATCCACCTGAGCATCACATACTTTCCCATAAGCATCAGTTATTTTTGTCACGGATAGAAATATACAAATCAGTGTATGAATAATTAATTACTCTGTAAAAAGCAATGTGCCACAAGTTTAGTGATGCACTCATACTAGTATTTTGGCAGAACAATCATCCATTAGAGGACTTGACCAGATCAGATATTTATAAAGAAATGGATATTTGAAATCCCATCTCCTTTCTTTTTCTTGCTCCAAAACATATTTTTATTGTTACATGTCTTTCATTTGGTTTCTCCAATCTGGACTTCATTGTCTAATGCTGTGGAGCCAAAAAAACTACCAGTGAGAATAGGCAAAGGTGTTTGTTGGAACAATTATAGCTGGAAATCATTGCTAATGAGATATTGAGCATTTTATTTCTAGGTCGCTGGTTTGAATCCAGCCTAGGTTGGGAGTAATCAAAAGTCCTTATCAAATAATAGAAGTAGTAATGAGCAGATGATGAGTAGATTAAATTAGATTAGTAAAAAAACAAACAAAAAAACCCAACCTATTTTTCTAAATTTATAATCAATAAAATAGATACAAGTTCTATTGTAGTCTGAGGATCAGTATGAGTACTTCATCTCTTGCATTTAACATAAATTTTTTTTAAAAAAAATGAAGTGTATTCTACAAATCTTATTTCCAGTTGATTTATACAGCTGTTTTTGTAATGCAACTTTTTTTCCCTCCCATATTAAAGGAAAGTGATCTATAAGTCACTAATACCTTGGATTGCTTTTTGGGAATGGCATGCCTTTTTGACCTTATTCTCTTAAACTATTTACTTATTTTAGAAAAAAATATATATACAGTGTTCTATAGTAATATTTAACTACAGCCTGATTTTTCCATCCTTGCACTGTATAGTACCACAACTATTTCCAAGTAGTCCCATTGAAATAAAAAAGGGGACTTGTTCAGAGAGGAAGGGTGACTCAGTACTTAGGCCACCAACCTAGGACATGGGAAATCCTGTATTCAAATCTCTGCTCTGTTACAGAATTCTTGTGTGACCACTCTGTGCCATCTGTAGAATGTGATAAGAGTCTATTCCTGCTCTCACAGGGCTGGGTTACGGTTTCCCAAGAAGGGGACAGTTTAGCATTTTATCCACTCTTATTCTGTGCATGTTTTGTCTGTCTTGTTAGAACTGTTCTTTCAGTAAAGATGGCAGCTTATATCTGTGTGTGTGTGTGTGTGTGTTTGAACTGAATGTCTTGTGATATACTTTGTGGCTTTGAACAAGCCACTCAAAACTCAGTAACAAAAGATGTATGAAAATCATGTGAGGTAGATATTTTACCCCATTTTAAAGTTGGAGAAACTGTATTTAACAGAGGCATCACTGCTGTTGACAGGGAAGTTCAGAGTTCAAAGCATGTGTAGTGATGACTGTTCACTGAACGTTGCTGAACAATGTGACTTTAACTGTTTGCAGGTAATATACATTTGGGGCCTGGTTTCAAACAAGTTTGACAAGTAATGGACTAAAATTCATTTTTGTTTTGAGATATCATCCCTGTTCTTGAAGATTTTGGGGTGGAAAAGAAAGACGAGAAGTATTATATTATAGTATTCTAGAGAAAGAATTGAAATAAAGGATTGGAGAACTTCTGGAAGCTCTATATACACTGGAGGCTCCTTTGACTTAATCATGTCAAAATAAAGCCATATACTACATGAGAAGTGTCATAACCTATGTTATATTTCCATTATAATTTTGGATTGATTCAGAGACCCTTTCGGTGTATTAATTGCTAACATACAAAACATATCTTTGGCTCCCGCCATATGAAGACTTAGGGGGAGACTTTCAATGGCTCAGGCAGGAGTTAGGTGCTCAACCGCCATTGAGAGTCAATTAGTTAGGTGCTTATTTCGCCTTTGTTCCTTTGAAAATCTCCCCTCAGCCATTTGGATACAGCATAGGGATAGTACCACACTTTAGAAGTGGCCTGAACCTTGCCTCTCAAATTTACACTTACAAGATTTGTACATAGAAATCCTATTTTTATACTACCAACTGAGTAGTTAGATGGTTAGCAGATCAATCCAGAGGCATAGATATAGAGTTTCTACCTGTAAACAACTGTGCACCCAAAACTTGTGGATGCTAAATTGGGAGGCTGCTCTTGACAATCCATCCCATTGTGTTTCAGTTTGTACAATATGGTACTTCCTCCTTAACATTCATTTGGCTGGTAGTCTGGAAAATGACAGCAATCTAAGAAGATTAAATTTTTCTTCCACTGCTGCTTTATTTGATGACTGTCATGTCTTAGAATCTCCAAGTGCTTTGTGCTAGTTGTCACAGACTCATGATGAATGTTATGAAGCTGCTAGGTAAATACTGACAATTCTATAAACCTTAATTACTGTACAGTCCCACTCAGGGCTTTCTTAGGAAAAGCTCCCTTTAGCTGCAGTGGGAGTTTTTCTGAGTAAGGACCAAAAATTAAAGTATCAGGCCCATAGAGTATATTGATATATTTTAGACCTTTTAATTGTTAAGCAGTTTTGAATATATTTGAGAGTATAGTTGGTGTTGCATCATGCCTGCCCTGCAGTGGCATGCTAGGAGAATTAAGCACAGGAAATGTCGCTCCTCTCCCCCACAGATAAGCAAGGCATCAATTGGTTCCCAGTGCTAGAGGTGTGAAAAAAGCTAACACTGCTGGCAATACTACTAGGTGCTCTAGAGAGGGCATTTTGTGGGTGGGGTGAGAGATGGACTATAACCTTAGAAATCCCACACATCATGTACTGGGATAGCTGAGTGTTGGTAGAACTCTGGTTACACCTCAAAGAGTTGTTGCAAGGGGCATCTCTTCCCATCCTACCTCCCTTTAAAAGGCCAAGACCACTTGGGCAGTGCAAACCCACACCCTCCCTGGAGCTACTAAGATTCTATGAGCCATAATTGATCTCTTGGTTTCTTCTCACAATATGATACTTCTAAAGCCTTTGAAATACTTCTGAATCTAGTTAAAGTAGTAATAGGACAAATATAATTGATGTTCAAATGTATTGTCACCTTGAAGCACTCAACAGATGCAAATTGTATAAAGAACAATTTTGAATTCTTGGTAATGTCACGAATCTTTAGCTGCTGTAATAAATTTTGTTGTCACGTTATATAGGTTAAATGACTAATGATGGAAGTGTGTTCTTATTCATGAAAGCAGCTGCTGAGAAGTGTGTTGTCCTAAGATATACCTTCCTGTCTGTTGAGCTGACAACCATGAAATGATGAAATCAAGTTCCTGTCCTTCAGTGTTGCTTACAGTTAAAACTGTCACACACTTTTTTAAAAAGGCTGTCAAAGAAAGAGCCATAGTTCTGACATAATGTGGAGAACAAGCACTTGGAAATCTTAAACTATAGACAGTGTTAAATGCTGCAGTTCAGAGCATTTTTCACTTCCTGTTTCATTTTTCACCACTCTTGGCTTTTTTTTAAGCCTCTCTTGTACATTTCAGGCCACCTTTTACAAAAAATCAATAAACCAAGGTATTATAGCAATGAATTTAATGTAACTTGCCTTCCTGAAATATGCCTCTGGGATTAAAAGAAGCATCACTTTTAACTACTCAGTTTTTTAAATAAAAATTCAAAGTAGATTGGACTAACCCTGGTTTGGAACATCTTTAGTCCTCGTTGGAATTCTTTGGAGGTCTGAAAGGCAAGGTGCCTTGCTGACCCTGGCAAACACCAAAACTAAACTTGTTAATTTCATGTTGTTCTAATGCTGTCATGCTGCAGTACAACTACATGAATCTTTCCATCACTAAAGCCCTTCTCTTGCAATCTTATCAATACATGTGAGCCTCTGTGCACATGCAAAGCCTATCAATTCCAGTGTTGCTCCAGGCAGATGTAAAGGTCCATTGTTGTCTATCAGATTGCAGGGTCAGGCTTCAATAAGCATATGAAAGATTTAAAGATGAAGCACTGTAAAACCAAAGTCTGCACTAGAGTTTCATCTCTTACAGTATTACTTTGTATGTGTGCCACCACAATTCTCTATATACAGTAGTTATTTAAGGATAGATGCTGCGAACAGATCCCCATGCACTCATCCATGCACTTGCAGAGTGCCCCATCATAGTCAATGGTGAAGGAGTAAGCTTGTGCCACACAGAGCCACTTGAAAAACCTAGTCAGAGCAACAAGAACCACACAAACATACCAGAAGTGATGGTTCCTGCCCCAGTGAACTTACAGGTTAGAACAGACCTGAACAAAACAAGGTGTGATTTAGCTGGATCAGCTACTTCAGCATTTTTATCTGATGGAATGGAGAGAGAGCCATTTTTAAAAGAGGGATATGAAAGTGTGGTCACCTGAAACAACAGTGGATACAACTGGTTGCTTGTTAATAGTAAAACATGGGGAAAGTTATGCTATGGTTATATTACAAATGCAAAAGTTTGGGGGAGAGGAAAGTTTAGTTTGAAAAGAAAAAAGCTGTAGCATGCAACATTGCCATAATTATGATTATTTCACATGTAAAATGGTAAAAATAGGTGTCATGGTTATAAAGTCTGTTAAAAACCTGCATCAGTAAGTCTTGTTAGCATAAAGCTTGTGAAATGTTGTTAAATTGTCATCTCTAAACAGATCTTTATAGGCAGAGAAGAGATGACAGTGGACTAGATTCTTTGCTATGTCTCAGCATGAAACAGCTCAGTTTGGAGTGGTAGGAGTTTCAAAGGTGGTTGCATTCCCCAATCCTCACCCTGGTTTATGCCAGACTGGTTCCCAAGTGCAATTTACAGCAGCTTGGTCACAAGTGTTTACAGGAGTGAGCCCTTAACAATTGATAGTCTCTCCATAATACAATAGAGCTCTATGGCCTGATCTTGAGAACTACTGATCACTTGGTACTCCCATTGATTTCACCTCTCAGGATTTGTCTCCAACACTTATGTTTGAAACGTGCACATCAGTGAGGTTAAGTGTATATTTTTTTTATTTGTACAATATCTTAAAACACAATAAGGCGTACGACATGGTTGGTACACAGTTGACCGTATGGATATCACTAATAATAATGCAATGACTTTAATATGTAATTGATTGTTAATTTTCATTAAATGTTTATCTGGATATTTATAAAACTTGAAAGCTATGTTTATAAAGCTATATTTGTATAGTTCCAGAGATATTGGAAATTAGATTACTCAGTTAATTGGATTACTTAACAAATATTGATTAGCATTTTTAGCAATCAACATTAAAGACATTTAATATATCATTCTTTTAAATTTTAATTAACTGTTTAAACATTGCTTTGAAGTTTAAAGTTGCCAAGACTATAATTACATTATTGCCTGTGCAGTTTTGAACTAATTATACAACATTCCTATAGACTTGATAAACCACAAAATGTATCCTCCTAACAATCAATTGCTATTAAATTACTTTCAATTAGATTTTGTTAAAACCAAATTAGTTTCATTTGAGATACCATAAGCGAGGTACACAAATCTTTCCATACAACAGTGATTCTGTTCGTTCTGCACATAGTGATTTCCAGATGTCTAGCTGGGCAGACAGTAGAAAAGACTTTAAAACTAACATAATGATGAGCCTTAAAAAAACCAAGTCACCTGAGTTGCTGGCCTGCAGACACTGAGGCCTGATCTGAATTTCCTTTGAAATTAACGTAAAAAGACATATTGACTTGAATGGACCAGATCATCAGCTGGTGTAAAGTGTCATAGCTTCATTGATTTCAACTGCATTGTAGGAGTTGCCAGCAGTTTGGAGGACAGGATTAGAATTCAAAATGATTTTGAAAAATTGGAGAATTGGTCTGAAATCAACAAGATGAAATTCAATAAAGACAAATTCAAAGTACTACACTTGTGCATTTGATTTTTGCTTCCTAACTAGAAAATGGGGACTAACTGGCCTAGGCAATACTATTGCAGAATAGGATCTGGAGGAACAGTGGATCACAAACTGAATATGAGTCAACAATATAATGAAGTTGTGAAAAAAGCTAATATTAACGTTATATATAGTATCATATAAAAGTTTCAGGAGGTAATTGTACCACTAGACACTAATGAGGCCTCAATTGGAGATTTGTGTCCAGTTTTGAGCACCACTCTTTCAAGAAAAATGTGGACAGAGGAGAGAACAATAAAAATTAGATTTTTTTTTTATTTTTATTTTTTTTTTTTTACAAAATCTGACATAAGGAAAGTATGGAAAGTTGGAAAATAATCCCTGTGTAAGCACAGTCTTCAGAAATAAACATTGAGGGGTGGGGGGCCTGATACCATGTTCAAATATACTAAAGGCTGTTATGAAGAGGAGGAGGATTAATTGTTCTCCATGTTCACTGAAGGTAGGAAGAGAAATAATCAGCTTAATCTGAAGGGGGGATTTAGTTAGATATTAGGAAACACTTTCTAACTATAAGGATAATTAAGTACTGGAATAGGTTACTAAGGGAGGTTATGCAATCCCTGTCATTGGTGGTTTTTAAGAACAGGTTAGGCAAACACCTGTCTGGGATGAGCTGGTCTTTTCCTCAGCATGTAGCGGGATGGACTATATGTACTTTCTAAGTTCTTTTTACAGTACTATGATTCTTTTTTACTCTGAATTTCATATACATTGTTCTTCTGAAGCCTTTTCTTTTCCTTTCAGTAAAAATGAATTATGTAATATGATTTAACCCGGAGGAAACAATTGATCAGATTTCCAAATCAGAATGACCTTAAATTGTAGATATTTCTACAAAGCGCATAGGGAAAGGAATAGGTTTTTGTTTTGTTTTTTCCTTTAGTGTCATAATAAGATGATTGATGATAATGTACACTTGGACAGTTGATGAAAGTTAAAACTAATCTTGCTCAGGGCTTTACAGAAGATTTCCTTTGGTTAGAGATTCCCAGATTACTTTGAGGTTAAATCATTAAAAGCTCTAATATTTTATAATAAAATACATTTAATCTGGCATTGGAAAAAATATAATGCACTGCATTTCTATAGTGTTGTTACATAATTTATAAGATTCCTAAATAAATGTGTGGGGGGGGTTTGTTTGTTTTGTTTTGTTTTTTTTAATTACTGGTTTACAAAAGTTGACCTGTTGACTTCATTTGAGTTGCTATGAGTCAGATTTTCAAAGACAGTTAAGTACCTACGGTTGAGATTGGTGCCTAGTGGGATTTGCAAAAGTTCCTAAGCAAATTATGCACCTATCTGCATCTGAAACCAATGAGACCTAGGAATCTAACTCACTTGGGCACTTTTGAAAATGCCACTAGGCACTGATCTCCCTCTTTAGGTGTCTACATACTTTTGAAAATCTGGCTACTTATCTGTATTCAGAGATCTGTCTTCAGACTCTTACCTTGAAGTACCTTGGCCTTGATATTTCATGGTGAAAGCCATTTTTCCTAAATCCTTAGAAATCACCTGCCAAAATTATTCACATGAATTCTTTGGTGCATTTTTCAGATGTACAGAATATAAAACTGGCATTCTAGCTGAGAAGTACAAATTGTTAAATGGAAGATACATAATAAGATTGGGGATCCCAACCTGCACGCATTGTCTTGAGAAGCTGTGTTTCTAGTGGCAAAAGCAGGAGAGTGGGAGCCAAGTTCTGTTATTTTTCTTTTTCTTTTTCTTAATTGCAGTAATGCCCAATCAGGACGTCATTTTACTAGGTATGTACAAACAGAGAACAAAAAGAGAGCTTTTTGAGATAGGGACTAACAATCTAAGTATTCTTTATTTCCCTTGCTCTGCCTCTTTTATACTATTTAGCCTCAGGCAAATCACTTAACCTCTCTCTACCTCAGTTTTGTGATAATTATCTATTTTACAGGAGTGTGTGAAGTTTAATTAATTACTTTTTATAGGTTCTTGGATGAAATGCATGAAATGTGAAACATTGTTGTAGCACTACAAACAGGTTCAGTAGATCTATGCCTGGTTAACTGTATTCAAATCTCTAGCTTTGTACGAAATTATCTAGCACATTACATTATATTCTGTGGTTAACTAGAAATAATATTCATGTTTAAAGTGATATGCGCGGAGACTCTGCAAAGACACTTCTTAGGCTGCAAGAGCACTGTGTGAAGTATTAACAATGAAAATATTATAGTGTAAGAGAGAGTAAACTAAAAATGGTCCCCATAGATACATTTCACTTCAATCATTAGGAAGAAAATGACTACATTCCTTACTCGGAATAATGAGCTATACTCATTGTCATTATAGTATGCTACAGGAAAATGATAAGAGGTAGCTTGAGAATACAATACTAATGCAATGTTTTCTTAATCAAATATTTTGTAATTGATTGCCTGTGGCAAAAGAAGCAAAATCTTTAATAAGATATGATGCATTTTATACCTGTCTCAAAGGACAGATGTTAGTTATGCCAGCTTCATAACCTTCCCTTTGGATGAAAAAATATGACAAATATTCTATCATAGTCATTAGCAATTTTATTCTGAATAGTCACCAGGACATGCTGAGTTTATTAATATGCAGACTATGGTATTACCCATAAGATAACATTTCAGTTATTGTATTCTTATATCTAGAATGTATGACTAGATTATTCATAATCAGTCACAATTTTGTAGCCCAAATCAAATGAAAAATCATTTACAGTGGTCACTGTTAAGAAGTCAGCATTTACCTGGAGTCACACACTGGGGTATACCACATTATTTTCTTCTACTTAGCCCCTATATATTTATTTCTTAGTCTATCTAAAAACACACACATGTAGGAAAGTAATTTTGCTATATACATATAAACTATTCCCTCCCTATCAGCTCCAGCTCTGAGGCTGTTAAATGGTTTAATACCATACATAGGATTTCTCCTACACTCAGTAGAAAGCAGCAAGGGTTTACCTGAGTGCAATACTGGGTGCTAAGATACGTCTCATTAAAGATTTTTATTTGGGATGAAATATAGGGAAGAATTAACTTGCCTCTTTCATCGGCAGACGCACAGAACTGTGAGGAAAGGGAAATAAAACTCATTTCAATATGTACAGAGGGAGCATTTCTTATTTCTGCTGATGGCTGCCACATCTTTTCAGTGGGAACAGCTGGTATCTAAATGGCTTCTTCAACTAAAACAATGTCTATCTCGCTTTAAAATTTCAGCAGGAAGCTGCTGTTTCATCATTTAGTCATGTCACATATTTATAGTGTTGTGTTTGTTGTAGTGTTTGAGAAACAAAAATGAAAGAAAACTGATGCACTGTATGTCTTGATGCCAGTGAATATATAGTTATGGTTAGTCATAAACTCGGAATCCATTGTAAATGATACAAACAAAATCCCAAACATCATTTTAAAACTCTTTAAATTAGAACAATTAGAAAGTCTACAGCAAATATGTCCCAGTGCAGCAGAGCATTTATACACATGCCTGTCTTTAAGCTCATTAACAGTCCTGTTAAAATCATTGGAACTGCTCACGTGCTTAAACTTATTCAGGCACTTGCTAAAAAACTTTGCTGATTTGGGGCCTATATGGCTGCATGTATTTTACAGTAACTTTTGAGCTAGATGCTGGAATATTTCTGCTTGAAAATTTCAAATTGAAAATGAAATGTGAAAAACAGAAGCAATATCTTGGTCAGAGCCACAAGGGAATTGAGTGATGAAAATTAAAAACAGGATAAAGGTCAAATTAAAACAAGGGCATAATATTATACTCTTCACTTAATGACCATGTGAATACAACAGGATTTCTTAACCTAAGTGCCTGGTTTTCCTTGCCATAGTTTTTATACTTGGAAGTCAACATTAATATTTAATAAAAGCCACTGCTGTGCTTTTGAAATGGAAAGTACCAAAATAAGTTTATTAATATAAGCTGAATAAAAGCTACAATCTACGAAAAGGGGAAACATTCCTTCTCACTTGGAGCTCAGACTCCCCTTCCCATGGGGACTTTAATTCATCGGACTATGTTTGGACATACCCAAGCCTTGCATTAGTTATTCAAGTGTCATGTGTTTGCTACAAACATTGTTTTCAAGGAGTCTCATAAAATAGAGAGAGAGAGAGAATTAGCACAGTTCTTAGCAGACAATATGGCCAAAATGTAGCCTCCACCACTTCAGTTCTTTAAAGGGTGGTGTCACTCCTGTATTTTCTTTGATCCACATTTGTAGAAAAGCCAGTGTCTGGGATATTTATGCCCTAGTATGGATTTACTTAAAAATAATAACTAGGTGAAGAAATCTAGGGACCCCTGAAATAGAGCCTCTTGTAACAAGAGTAAGTCCTGTTCCATGCTCATGACATCTCAGAGGAAATTTAGGTCGTCTTCATCCAATAGCAGGATCGGCTGAGTTGCTGAATTGGGCTGTAGATACTTTCAGTGAATCCGAGGTTGGGAAGAGTCAGGGTCAAGTAAGTCCACACCCCAGAAACCAATAGTAATGACAGTGGGACAATAGACTAACTGGCCCTCCAGATATTTGTGACTAGCAATTCCTCCCCCCTCAGAGACAACTAACTGGTAGTAGTGGTGGGTGGGTGGCTGGAGACAAATCACAACTTCCAAAGAGCCACAGCTACATATATTTTGAAGGCTAGGGATACACGATTGCCAGCGGAAGCTGGTCAATTATTCTCTGATCTTCTCCCTTCCCTCCCGTGCTCTCAGTGCTGCTGCTGGACTCTCTTCTCCCACTCTGTTGCTACCCAGAGTAAAGAGGGACTCAGGTCTATCTTGCTCTCTCTCTCTCCTCATCCCTGCCTCCATGGGTTGGCGCTCATTGCTTTCTGTACTGTATTATATGGCCGTCCAATATCTTGATAGATGAAAGTAGATGTGACAAAGTATGGGGAAAGAGCCCAATGCGTGAGTGGCAAACCTTCCCACAGTGGCTACAGGTCCACTCACCACATGGAAGTTGAAGCATACTCTGCTTCTTGGCTCACCTGCGGGCCTCAGCCTGGGCTCTCTGGTGGCTTTCCATGGTAACTCGGCTTCTCTCAACTGAATGATTGTGGGCAGGATTGTCCCGGTTGTCAGGGGGAATACTGAATTTGTTCAGGCCTTGCTTGACCTTCTCACTGTATCAGAGCTTTGGCCTTCCTCTGCCTCCTGGGCAGTTAAGTTGGCCGTAGAACATAGCCTTCCACAGATGATCTTGAGGCATGTGCTCCATGTGTCCCAACCAGCAAAAGCCTGCAAACATCCAGAATAGTCTGCATAGACTGTAGGTCGGTTCTCTCAAGGATCTCATTATTGGTGATCCATTGCTACCAAGTAATTCCAAGGATTTCTCTAAGACTGCAAAAGTAGAAACTGTTCAATCTCTGCCCCTGCTCAGAGTACATAACCCAGTTTTCCCAACCATAAAGTAGGGTATTGTCTTCATGTTTGTGTTCACTGTTAGCAACTTTTTGTTCTGAACACATGAGGTAAGTTTGCCAAAGGTAACAGAAGTTTGCTAATTCTAGTATCAAGTTCCCTATCAAGGTTACGTGAGCTGTTAAGAATAGATCTGTGATAGCAGGAGTGATCCACATTGTCTAGAACTTCATTATTGACATAGATTTTGCGTGGAATGTTGGTACCTTGTGACATAACAACTGTTTTCTTGATACTCATTACCATGCCAAACTTGGGGCATGCATCAGAAAACTTATTCATCATGACCTGCAGTTCATCAGGTGAATTAGAGACAAATGCAGAGTTATCTGTGAAAAGCAGATCCCAAATAATAAGCTGGGTGACATGCCTTCTGCTCTGGAATCATCTGCTCTTAAACAAGCGGTTTGCCGCTCCAGGCCAATGGGGGCGGTGGGAAGCGGCGCGGGACAAGGGATTTGCTGACCGTCGCTTCCCGCAGCCCCCATTGGCCTGGAATGGTGAACCGTGGTCAGTGAGAGCCACAATTGGCTGAACCTGCTGACCCGGCAGGTAAACAAACCGGCCCAGCCCGCCAGGGGCTTTCCCTACGCAAGCAGCGGCCCCAGTTTGAGAACCACTGGTCTAGGATCACTCTAGAGTCTAGTAACACAATAATATCCCAGACACGTTAAGTAACCATGTCAATAGGAATTCAGCCAGCCACGATATGGGGAACTACAGTCACGGTAAAAAACAGTTCAAGGGTGAGCTGGACAAATTACAGGGGGTGGAGGGAAACAGGTAGCATACTTCTGTATTTCCTAACTAGACTTCTGTAGGTATTGTGATGATGAGCTCTAGGCATATTTATTTTCATAAAGCCCACTGTTAATAAATCATCTTCTGTTCTCTTTTAACTTCCCTGCTCATTGAACACAATAGAAACATTTGGTTTGGTCATTTCATGAATCATTTGTTTAAATTGCATTTCAACCTGCTACGAACTCAATGCCTAGACTGGCTGAAAATGGGAAGGCAACATACTAAGTAACTAAATCATGGATAAGTTATGTTATTTAAAACCAAAAATCCTGCAGTTTTGTGTTTGTGGAGATTGTGGAAGAATCTACATAGAAAAATGGGAATAAGAATGAAGGTACAGCTAGAAGTCTTATATTGGTCTGTAAATGAGTCAACTGTCAGCTTGAAGATTTGGAGTGAGGAGAAGAAATTGTTTGAAGCAATATTATAAATGAATCAGTTTTCTGTTTGGGAAGTTCAAAGAGTGGTTTTAATAGCTCAAAATCCTGACAATACTCCCAAAAAGAGTGTCCATATCAGGTCTGTAGGGCTTTTCCTCAAGGAAACCTCAAAAATGTGAACCGGTAGATCTCCAAGAGGAAATCAGATACAAACAATACTCCGAATCTAAGCTATATTATAGCTGGAAAATTGGAAAGCCAACATCTCCTCCTACTTCACATCCCTCCTTGAGAACCACAAGAGGCTGCCAATGTCCATGGCTAGGTAGAGAATGAATGAGCTTTGGTGACAATTTTTATTTATTTAGGGCCTTAGCCACACAGATGAGCATATATGGATATGAACATGAAGCTCATGGTGTATGAGAAAGGGTTTCACAATCTGGTCCTTGGATTGCATGTGTCTGTCTATTTGCTATCATCTCAGAACCATCAACTTATGCATGTTGTTAGTGAGTATCAAAACCTAGTATCACAAATATTCTCAACCAGTCTCTTGTGACTTCCCCCTGCTTGTTTGTTACACCCACCTGCTTCATCTTTAAATTAGATTGTAATCTGTGAGACAAGGGCCATTTCTTGCTTTGTGGTTTTATAGTACCCAATACAATGGGCCCCTGATCCCGATTGGAACTTTGAGGCGGTACTACAATATAAGTAAAAATAAATAACAGTCCTTTGGTCACCCCAAATCAGGACACCATGTGTATGGTGTAGTTCTGATGTATCTTAGGCCATTGTGGCCCGCTTGAATTCTACTGAGGAATGGTCTTTCTGGGTGGCTGTTAAAGGGTGGCTAGAATCATAGAACTGGAAGGGACCTCGAGAGGTCATCTAGTCCAGTCCCCTTCACTCAAGGCAGGACTAAGTATTATCTAGACCAGTGGTCCCCAACCTTTTCATCTGGCAGGCGCCAGACGAAGGAGCATTTGCCAAAATGCCGCCAAATTTCTGCAGCATTTTGACGGTGACACCTCTCGATGACGTCGCTTGTCAGTGGCAAGCGGCGTCATCGAGAGGCGTCGCCGCAGAAATTCGGTGTCGCTGCCTCTCGATGATGCCATTTGTCAGTGGCAAGCGGCGGCGCCGCCAAAATGCCGCAGAAATTTGGCGGCATTTTGGTGGATGCTTGACCGCCGGCCAGGACGCAGGTGCATTTAGATGCCCCCACGGGTGCCATGGCACCCACGGGCACCACGTTGGAGACCCCTGATCTAGACCATCCCTGACAGGTGCTTGCCTTACCTGCTCTTAAAAATCCCCAATGATGGATATTCCACAACCTCCCTAGGCAATTTATTCCAATGCTTAACTACTCTGACAGTTAGGAAGTTTTTCCTGATGTCCAACCTAAACCGCCCTTGCTGCAATTTAAGCCCATTGCTTCTTGTCCTATCCTCAGAGGTTAAGAAGAACAATTTTTCTCCCTCCTCCTTGTAACAACTTTTTATGTATTTGAAAACTTTTATTGTGTCCCTTCTCAGTCTTCTCTTCTCCAGACTAAAGAAACCCATTTTTTTTCCCAATCTTCCCTCATAGGTCGTGTTTTCTAGACCTTAATTCATTTTTGTTACTCTTCTCTGGACTTTCTCCAATTTGTCCACATCTTTCCTGAAATGTGGCGCCCAGAACTGGACACAATACTCCAGTTGAGGCCTAATAAGCGTGGAGTAGATAGGAAGAATTACTTCTCCTGTCTTGCTTACAGTACTCCTGCTGATAGATCCCAGAATGATGGTTGGGTGCTGTTAACACCAAGTTAACTGAAATAAAGCTGCAGCCTCTGCTTTTAACCAGTATGTTTGTGTCTCATTGTTCCTGTGTTATTTTGGAAGACAGGCAATAGATGAATATGCATTTTGTAAGGGAATAAATACATATGTCTGATCTACTAAATAGATTAATGCCTACATTGTTTTTCTGTATGAAAAAAATAATTTTACATTTAAACAAAAATATTTTACATTTAAAATACTATCTACCATTACGATAAGGTGGGTGCACGACTGGTCGAAAAACCATACTCAAACAGTAATTATCAAGGGTTTGCTGTCATACTAAGAGGATACATCTAGAGGGGTTCCACAGGGGTCAGTCCTGGGTGTGGTACTAATCAATATTTTCATTAATGACTTGGATAATGGACTGGAGAGTGTGCTTATAAAATTTGTGGATGATACCAAGGTGGGAGGGGTTGCAAGCACTCTGGAGGACAGGATTACAATTCAAAAGGACCTTGGCAAACTGGGGAATTGGTCTGAAATCAGCAAGATGAAATTCAATAAAGACAAGTGCAAAGTACCACAGTTATAAAGAAAAAAAATCAAATTCACAACTGCAAAATTGGTAATAACTGGCTAGGTGATAGTATTTCTGAAGAGATTCTGGGGGTTGTTATAGTGGATCACAAATTGAATATTACTCAACAACATGTTGCAGTTGTGAAAAGGGCTAACATTCTGGCATGTATTAACAGGAGACATGGAAGATAATTGTCCCACTCTGCTCGAGACTGATGAGGCCTCAGCTGGAGCCCTGTGTCCAGTTCTGGTCACCATGCTTTAGGAAAGATATGGAGAAATTGGAGAGAGCTCACAGGAGAGCAATAAAAATGATGTTTAGAAAACCTGACCTATGAGGAAAGGTTAAAAATACTATGCATATTTAGTGTTAAGAAAAGAAGACCAAGGTGGGACCTGATACCAATCTTGAAATATGTTAAGGGCTGTTATAAAGAGGACCGTGATCAATTTTGTTCTCCATGTCCACAGAAGGTAGGACAAGAAGTAACGGGCCTAATATGCAGCATAGGAGATTTAGATTACATATTAGGAAAAATTTCTAACTCTAAGAGTTTTAAACTTTGAAATATGCTTCCAAGGGAGATTGTGGAATCCCCATCATTTGGTGGTTTTTAAGAAGTTAGACCCCAGGAAGAGTCTAAGTTTACTTGTTCCTGCCTCAGGGCAGAGGGTTTGGACTAGATGATTTCTAGTCCTACATTTCCAAGGTGCTGCGATTTGGTAGCAGTACACAAGATTATTCAGTTCACAATAATCTGAGCTCAGTGTTTTGTGTAGGAAACTCAACTGTTATACTTCATATGAAAGTGGTGAATTAAGGCATTTTTAACTATACTGTTGTATCAAAAGAGCATGCTGTGGCATACTGTCGGGTGTCATTTGCAGCTAAACCATTCTAAACCATTATCAAATACGTTCTGAATATGTGAGACATGATTAGTGGAGTTGGTCAGTGTCAGGAATTGAGGCCTACAGCCGGGCAAGTCTCTGGACAATTTAATGAGCACAACTGGCTTGTAATAGGCTGCCTGATTGGCTACATGGCCTGATTGGTGGGAAGAGTCAGCAGAGCAGGTCTTAAGCCAGCAGTAGTTTAGTGGCTGCTCAAAGCATTTGCCCAGGGCTGCAATAGCTCCTGCCTCTGCCTTGTTCCCAGCCCTGCTCCTGCACTGGACTCAGCCTGGCCCTACCTTGCCTTACTCCAGGGAGCTTTGTTCTGATCCTCCACTCTGATTCCTATACTTCTGACTTCAGCTCTGACCCATGGCTCTGGCATCTGGCCTCTGACTCCAGTTCTGACCCTCAGCTCCGATCCTTGACTTCTGACTTCAGCTGTGGGCCTTGGCTCTGGTGCCTGGTCTCTCATACCTGAGATCTGATTCCTGGCTCCCGACTCCTGCTCTAACCACTGGGCATGACTGCCCACGGTCAACAATTTTCCAATGAAATGTTTTTCCACTGGAAGATGCCATTTTATAAACATTGACAAATTTCCTGGAAATGTCAATTCTGATCAATTTTTATTTTTTAAAAATTGAAAAAAAAAATTTGGTGAGGTCTAAAGGGTTTTGGTTTTCCATTGTGAAATGATGTTTCATTTTCATTTTTATTTGATATCAAATAAAAGTAGAATTTGAAAAACAATTTTTACTAGAATTTTATTTTCCAGGAAATGTTTAAATATTTTATTTTCATTCATATTTGGAATGAAAACCAATTTTGTAATGTCATAATTTCACAAGGAACAGAAATTCTGTGTTTTGACTAGCTCTAATAATCATTCATCATCTAACTTGGGAATTTTCCAAACAACCTCATTTCTGAATTGGCATGTTGGACTCTGGCTTGCAGAAAAGTATGAAATTTGTTTCATTATTCACGTCATTACTATAAATACTTATTTTTTTCCCCCCAGTCAAACATTTAAATTTTGAGCATGTGAGCAGTCAGTTACTTCACTGGGACTACTGATGCTTAAGGCTAGATGTGTATATGTGCTGTGTGGATAGGGACCATAATGAACCATGCCTTGAAATGAGAGGAGTTAAGAACATAAGAACGACCATATTGGGTAAGACCAATGTCCTTCTAGCCCAGTATCCTCTCTTCTGACAGTGGCCGATGCCAGATGCTCCAGAAGAAATGAACAGAACAGGCAATTACTGAGTGATCCATCCCCTCTTGTCCAGTCCCAGCTTCTGGCAGTCAAAGGTTTAGGGACACCCAGAACATGGGGTCGTATCACTGACCATTTTGGCTAATAGCCATTGATGGGTCTATCCTCCATGAATGTATGTAATTCTTTTTTAAACCTTGTTATACTTTTGGCTTTCACAACATTCCCTGGCAATGAGTTCCACAGCTTGACTTTGGGTTGTGTGAAGAAGTACTTCCTTTTGTTTTCTTTAAACCTGCTGCCTATTAATTTCACTGTGTGACCTCTGGTTCTTGTGTTATAAGAAGGGGTAAATAATACTTCCTTGTTCACTTTCTCCACACTATTCATGATTTTATAGACTGCTATCATATGCCCCCTTAGTTGAAGGACATATTGAAGGACATGAGCTGATTGAATGAGCAGAGGTGACATGCTGATACCATCCATGTAATAAAATTGCACAATCTCTGATAACATAGGAGCTGTCACATCGAAATATCATTGTTTTCTATGGAAGCAATAGAATCCCATTAGCAAGGATAAGCACAACACTGTGCAAAAATTACATCCCACACAGTGCTAGATGTGAGGTTAGTTTGTGCTGCCGTGGTAATAACCCACAAATCAGCTTCGGATCCTTCCCAGTGCTCAAGGAGAGGCTGTACTGCTGTTAGTACTGTAGCACTCCAGTCAGGTAGCAACGTGATCAGCAGAAAGAACGTGCCAAGTAGAACTATGTTATTAAAGTAAATTGCCGCCAAAGGAATGCTTTCCTGGTGGATATTATTTTCTGAGAGCAACTCAGAGCAGATGACAGACCAAAAGACATCCATATGAAATAAACAAAATCCTTGAATCGTAATGAAAGCTGTAAGGTTCTGAGAAGCTGGAGCGCTGGGAATCACAAGACATCTATATTTCAGATCCAAGTTATTGGATAGTACAGAGCCATGTATACCCACTATTAACTCAGTAGTAGGCTGGGGATAACAATCAGGTATTACAGCTTTATTTAAAATCAAAGCAGTACCCAATGTTGTCTTCCTAACACCTTCAGTGGTTCGTGGGGGAGGTAATTGCAATGTTAGAAATCCATGGTGATACATAAATGGACTCCATCCTTTTCTTAACCAAGAAGTGTACCACTTTGGTATTGACCATCTCATCAAGGAGCTGAATTTACAGCAGATACAGTGGGTCAGTCCTAGAACCAAGACAATTTCTAACATCCCAGTCCTTTGAAAAAAGGCCAAGGAACTTCTTGGAAGGAAAACAAACAAACACAAAACAAAGAAGAAAAAAACATCCTGCACTATAAGATTAATATATATTTCAGTTCAACCTAGGAAAGAAGGTGAGTCCATGACATTCACCCAGTGTATAATATGTGTTGTAAGGCATGAGGGGGAACCATCCAATATTAGACAGCAATATCGTTATTCATGATGGATCCAGATGTGAACTTCCCATTAGTTCCAGGGGATTTCCGATCCCATGTGAAAGTCTAAAATTATTTTTAGGTACCCCTCAAAGGCTGAAGGAGTTTGGATGTGGTGTTCCAGTTGAGACCACCTCTGAAATGGATATACTGTATGGTACAATTAATGTTGGCATGATAACCTATAGGAACTGCAAATGACTACTGCTGGAAAAGGTCTGCAGCTATCCTGGGCAAAGGGTGACAACGTAGTCCCTGGTATTTTGTAATTTGTATCTGTGCTGTACAAAATATGTAATAGGTATATACCTATATAGATTGCTATCAGGTTATGACTGATATTTTTACTAAAATTATTGTGCACAATAAGTTGCTGGAAATAGGACTTAAGCTGACCTGTATTCCGTTGTTCAAAGATTAGGAGAAGATATTTTAATTCCTTTCATTTCTATGTATGGGCAAACTGCATTATTCTGTGCTGGCATTCCATGGAAGTACTATCTTCCCTGTGGTATAACAGGAATAAAAGATCATGATTTACTGCATTAGTGGAAGCATTGTTTCAAGAAGTGCAAGAAATAATGCTACAGATCTGTGTATGTGGTAATATTTGCACTTCTCAGGCATTTGTCTACTTACTTATATACCGTGCATGCTGCAAATAGTTGTCAGGCAATAGGGTAATGTTCTTGTTCCTGTCTCTAATCACATTGTTGTCTGATACTATCTGATTAATCATATGGCCAGATTTTCAAAAGGGATGAAACCGAAGGTAGGTGTAGGGTATCTGTTCAGTCACGTGGCTGTTTGCATGTGTAGTTAATGCAATTTCATGTTCAAATTAGGGAAACAAGGAGGGTGATGTAATATCTTTTATTGGACTTTGGACCAAGTTCTACCTGTGAGAGAAACAAGCTTTCAAGCTGCACTGAGCTCTTCCTCAGGTCTGGGAAAGGTACTCAAAATATAACAGCTAAATATACAAGGTCAAACAGATAGTTTAGCATAAGTAGTTAGCACATATTCTAAGGGAAAGCTCAAGGTGAAGTGGCCTGTTAACACCCCTGTTAGGACAAAAAGGGGATTAGTGGGTTACAGATTTCTTGTAAGAAGCCATAAATCAGTGTCTTTATTAAGATCATGATTTTTTAGAGTCTAGCAAAGTTATGAATTTAAGCCCCCTCAGGCTCATCTTTTGAAAATGGTGTGCAAGTTTCCCTTTTTTATGCATTCCCAAATTAGGGAATGCATATACTAGCCTACTTAGGCACTTTACATGCCATTGTGTTGTGGTAAAATGGGTGTGATAGATGAGGAGGCTCTTTCAGGTATGAAGCTATTGCTATAGCTGTGAGGAAGATGGAGAAAATGATCGTTTTGCAGAGGAGCACGAGGTTATGTTGTATTTAATGATAATAGTTTAAGAGAGGTTCAGAAACACTAAAAGATGATTGCAGGTAGGTGATGAATTAGACTGTTCTACTACTGAGAGCAGGTAAATTTAAAGCACCTGAGGGAAGAGTCAGCTAGCTAATATATATATTTAGGCATCTTTAAATTTTATATGGTAAAAAACATTGACAGGCTTTCAACTTAGGTTAATGACTACAGGAGGGGAGGGTGAATGAATAAAAATGAATACCCTAACTAGGAAATACCATCCAAATTCACACATGCAACAACTTCTTTTCTACCATACACCAGAATTTTCTCTGTTTTAATTTTGTTGCAAGTTGATTGATTAGAATACTGACGGAAGAGAGATTATCTTGAGTCTCAACAATCGCATATGAGATTATATGACCTTGATTTTTATCCCGACATTCCAGCTGGCCTGCAATATTTAGGGAGCCTTTTTTTACCTCTGTGATTAAACGAAAGCAATTCGTTGCTTCATAATTGCTTCTGCTAAGATTGCACCTGCAATCAGACAGTTACGTCTAACCTTAATTTAATTGTGGGAGCAAAACTATATCCAAAATATGTGACTGTTTTCAGAGTGTCTGAGCAGGGCCGCCCAGAGGATTCAGGGGGCCTGGGGCAAAGTGGGGGAGCTGTGGCGCTTGTACTCACCCGGAGGTGGTCCGGGTCTTCGGCAGCACTGAAGGTCCCCTGCCACTGAAGACCCGGACTGCCGCCGGGCCAGGGCTCACGGGGCATTTCGGGGCCCTTCAGTCGCTCCGCGTCTTCGACAGCACTGAAGGGCCCCCCACCTCCAAAATGCTGCCGAAGACCCGGACCGCCACAGGGCCAGGGCTTGCGGGGCCCCTGTGGGGCCCGGGACCTGGGGCAAATTGCCCCACTTGCCTCCCCCCCCTCTGGGCGCCCCTGTGTCTGAGTTACATATCTGAGAGTATGTCTACACTGGCAGAGTTACAGAGCCGACAGTTACAGCATTGCTCAGAGAGCACTGAATGGAAACTGCTGTTATGTGTTCACACTGTACAATAGTGTGTTCATACTTGCGGCACTTGTAGCTGTATATGGAGCGGTGAACTCTGGGCAGCTATCACACAGAGCATCTCTTCTGCTGCTGCTGCTAAGAGTTGTGAGAAGACAGAGGGAGTCGTGGGGCATCCTGGGTCCTGTCCCAGTGCCCCATGATGCATTGCTTTGCATCCCAGCAATCCCTGTGCTTCCATCTGCATTTGGTGCCATCTTTCAACAGTTTGTGTACTGCATGCTCTGTTCTGCCTCTTTGGTCTACAGGAATGGATCCTGACCAATATGCTGCTTGCTGTCACTAACATGTCACGACTGGCAGTGGAATTATTCCTTAAACTATAAAGGCAAGAGCAGTTTGACATAGATCTTGGCACACATAGTAGCTACGACACGAGATTGCTTGTGGCATTCACGGAGGTGCTGATCACAGTGGAATGCTGCTTTTGGGCCCGGGAAACAAGCACTGAGTGATGGGATCACATCGTTATGCATGTCTGGGATGACGAGTAGTGGCTACAGAACTTTCAGATGAGGGAAGCCACGTTCATGGGACTGTGGATGAGCTTGCCCCAGCCCTGCAGCGCAAGGACATGAGAATGAGAGCTGCCCTGTCATTGGAGAAGCACGGCGATTGCACTGTGGACGCTGGCTACTCCAGACTGCTACCGATCGGTCGCTAACCAGTTCGGAGAGGAAAAGATGATTGTTGGACTCGTGTTGATGGAATTATGCAGGGCCATTAATCACATCCTGCTCCAAACGACCACGACTCTGGGCAACATTGTGACATTGTGGATGGCTTTGCACAAATGGGCTTCCCTAACTGCGAAGGTGCGATAGATAGCACGGACATTCCAATTCTGGCACCAGACCACCTAGCCACTAAGTACATTAATCGCAAGGGGTATTTCTCAATGGTTCTCCAGGCGTTTGTGGATCACCGGAGGCGTTTTACAGACATGAATACAGGCTGGTCCGGAAAGGTGCATGACGCACGCATCTTTCGGAACACTGGCCTGTTCAAGAAGCTGCAAGCAGGGACTTTCTTCCCAAACCAGAAGAGAAGATCACTGTAGGGGAAGTCAAAATGCCCATTGTGATCCTGGGAGACCCTGCCTACCCCTTAATGCTGTGGCTTATGAAGCCATACATGGGGCACCTTGACAGCAGCAAGGAGCGGCTCAACAGCAGGCTGAGCAAGTGCAGAATGACTGTTGAGTGTGCTTTTGGCCCTTTAAAGGCCCGCTGGCGCTGCCTATATGGGAGGCTGGACCTGGCCGATTACAATGTTCCTGTGCTTATAGCCGTGTGCTGTACGCCCCATAATGTTTGTGAAGGGAAGGATGAAAGCTTCACCAAGGGCTGGACAGCTGAGGCTCAGTGCCTGGAGGCTGAGTTTGAACAGCCAGAGACCAGGGCTCTTAGAGGGGCACAACATGGGGCCATAAGGTTCAGGGATGCCCTGAGGCAGCAATTTGAAGCTGAAAGCCACTAATACTCATTGCTCTGCTCGGGAATGCAGTGAATGCTAGGAGGTGATTGTGATTGGTACAGACGATGCACGACGAAGGTTTAAGAAAATTGCCTGTTGCTTTGCATGCCTCTGTTTGCTTTCAATTAAAGGAATAATGATTGCTATCAAAACAAACTATTCTTCTTCTTCTTTGTCATCATTGTCGTCGTCTTCTAAATAAATAAATAAATAAAACAACCGGAGGAGAGAGACAAACAAAAAAACACATCATCGCAGAGGAGACTGGGGGAAGGGAAGGTCCCAGGAGGAAGTGGGATCCCAGGATAGTTAAAGATTTATGTATGTCCAGGTATTATATCCAATCTTCTCCTTTGGTACAGCGGGTACTGTACTTCAGCAGGGCTAAACTGCAGAGGGATGGGTGTTGAGTGCAATGGGTACTGGGAGTCCGCAGGGTTGGACTGAGAAGGGGCAGGAGTGGAATGCCGCGGGTACAGACTGGAGCCAGGAGGTTGGTAAGAGTGTGTTGGTGGTGTCTGGCGGGTGCATGGGAAAGAGTTTTGTGACAGCAGCTGCAGGGGAGGGCGGGCGTGCAGCTGCTTGGTTTGCAGTGCTAGTAGCACCTAGAGCATGTCCACTTGGTGCTCCATAACGTGTAAGAGCCGCTCCATGGATTCATTTTGGCGCACCACGGTCTCCTTTTGGTCCCTCTTCTCGCTGTCCGGCCACTCCTTCAATTCTTGTTTTTCAGCCACGGAGTGCATCACAACATCACGCAGAAAGTCCTCCTTAGTTCTTCATGGCTGCTTTCTAATTCTACATTTTACAGAAGCAGTATTGTTTCCAACACAGAGAACACTGATTCAGTGATTTAAAACACAGCCACTATTCACATACCTATCACTAACTGGCTGACCCCAGGCAAATACATGTGAGCCACTGTACCCCCAAAATGATGAGAAACCACAGGGGCAGGGGAAATCAGTGTTCTGGGACCGTACTGTACACTGAGCATGTGGCCAGCACTTTGGGGGTGGCGGGTGGGGGGGGCTTATAATAATTATTGTCTCCACTTTTTCCACAGTCTGTGTTCATTATGGAAGATATTGCTGCTGAGGATGAGCAGGGAATCAAGGGAGGATCTTCTCCAAGACTGAGGCTTCTGCCTTGGCCTTTATGCAGCTCACCTGAATACAGCAATGGTTCCCCCCACCCACCCCCAGTGACGGCAGAGTGGCGCGGGAAAGTTACCCTTAATGGGACAAGAAACAAAGCAGCTCTGCCAAAGAACCTGTGGCAATGAATTGCCCAGTATCTCTATGAGAGTTTCCTGGAGATCTCTGAGGCAGATTCCCATGAAGTGAGGGAGTCAATCAACACCCTGTTCCACTGCTCAGACTAGGTATGTGGCAGTACGCGCATCATACAGACACAAGCCTGCATTCTGCAACCCTCCTGCTGCCCCCAACGACGTGCTTCAGTGATTCCCAAAAGCCACTTACCAGGGGCCTCCCCTCCTGTTTGTGCTTCACCAAGCTCCAACAGCTGTGACTGGCTATCCACCTCCAGAGTAGAGAAGAGCTCCTGTCTGCATGCATCTCTGACCTCCAAGTCATCGTCTGCATCTTGTCCAAGATTTCCACATCCTGGCTCGGTCAACTCTCAGCTGGCACTCGAGCCACCAAGTATCCACAGTGGCCTTCACAGTGGAGGCGGGGTCACCACCAAGTATCATGTCCAGCTCTTGGTAGAACTGGCAGTTTGTGGGCGCATCACTGGCACAGTGGTTTGCCTCCCGCACCTTGTGGTAGGCGTTCCGCAGCTCCTTCACTTTTACCCTACACTTCAGTGTGTCCCAGTCATGGCCCCTTTCTGTCATGCATCATGAAATCTGTCCGTAGGTATCATAATTCCTATGGCTGGAGCGCAGCTGGGACTGCACAGCCTCCTCTCCCCAAATGCTGATGAAGTCTAGCAGCTCAGCATTGCTCCAAGCAGGGGATCACCTTGTGCATGGAGCAGGCATGGTCACCTGGAAAGATGTGTTGAGAGCACTGCATGCATCACCAAGCAAATAGGAAGGGGACTTTCAAAATTCCCAAGGAATTGAAGGGGTGGGACTCACAGTTGTTCACCTGAGAGCAGGGCAGTAGAGTTCACACCAATGACCAGACAGGTGAGAATAGGCATCACAGTGCTGTAATCAACCACGGTGTCTGCACTGGCACCACACACTGTAGCCCCGGCACAGAAAGCTGTACACCTCTTGTCGGGGTGGGTTTTTTTAATAGCGCTGCAACTGCTCAGTTTCTGCACACTAAGTGGCTTGGCAGTGTGTACACCTCGGGAGTTACAACGCAGAAAGGTGCTTTACTGCGCAGAAACTTGCCGGTGTAGGCAAGGCCTCAGTGTTATATAGGAGCAGAAATACTGTAATGTGTTAATTTGAAGCTGGTCAAACAGCAGAATGAGCATGTGAATTATTTGCACTGGTATGGTTGTATTATCTTCTTTCTAGACTGACATTTATGAAAGGTTAACAGGTATAAGACCTGATAAAAAGCTAGCAGCATCAGGGGCCCTACCTGATAGAATCACTTCACCACTGTTTATTTTCCAGTGAGATTTCTTCAAACATGAAACACCAGATGCTGCAGTACCTGTCAGGTTTAGGCCAAAGGTTTGGAAACTTTCAACTTTCTTGACTTCTGAGAACAGAAAGAGAGAGGGTTTTTGTTTTTGTTTTTTTTTTTTGGGGGGGGGGGGAGGTGTTTCCACTTGGTAACTTCAATATTACAAATGCTATTTACTAACATGCTGCTATTCTCTAATATGAAGTGTAAGTTCTGTGACAACCCTTTCATAGATTCTTTCTCCACTTTTACACCTCAGTACTGAAAACATTCAGAATCAAAGGTGAATTAACCCCCCCACAGCTACCAGAGTTAAATACGTTAATTCAGAATCACTATTTCAACATTGTCTTCAAACAACAGAAGCTCCTCGAACCTATGTATTTGTATGATAAGGCTAGTGCAGTGTATATAAATAGAAAGAGAAAACATTTTAAAAGACAGACTAGAATGGACAACTAAAACTCTATGGGTTCGGACAACTATATCATTCCTACAATCTGCCTGGCAATAATGCATTGTTGCATATTCACTAGCAATGTATGGATGTCACTGAGGCTAAATGTTTTGTGGAAGTATATTAATTTCAGTATGTTATCTACCTGAAATGTTGCCAGAGTGATTTAATAAAAATTACCTCCACTGTGTATCCTAAAGCATTCTTCTTTCTTCAAGGCTAAAAAAAATAGTTTGGTAAATATTTTATTTTTATTCAGTAAGCGCTTGGTCCAAAGAGCCCATTGAAGTCAATGGGAGTCTTTTCTAGCTGGCTGTGAATTGTGGTATTGATTGTCATCTCTGTCACTGGAAATACGAAGTGTTTACTTTGTGACACTGGCTATCTTTGTGACCCCTTTCATCGGTATCCTTTCCAGACATAACACATTTACAATAGATATCACCTAAGCTGCATGAGACTGCTGGCACCTGACAATCCAAACAATTCTGGAGTACTCGGGGAAAAATGGTCCCTTTCAAAGTGCATTTCAATACCAGGATACACAAATTTCAAGTACGTTCACCTGCAGCTAGTATACGTGAGTGCACCCAGCCAGTATATGTGTAGGTGACAGCTAGAATCCAGATTTGGCAATTCCCTAATTGATAAGTTATTCGGTGGCCAACACACCTTGCAGCACTTCTTCACTCAGGGATGATGAGGCTGTCTAGGGGCATGGCCATGGCCTCCTGCTTTCCAAAAACCATCATTGCTGGAGCTAGGCCACTCACATTACACCTTCTTAAAGGAACAGTAGGCAGTGGCAGGGATCATACTGTCACCAAACCTCCCGAGTTGCTGTCTTTATATCTACCCTGCACGGGCAGAATAGCTTAGATTGCCAGCACTCAGGCTCAATGGATATGTTCCCTGCTCCTCCCCCTGTGCGCTTCTGCCTGAAAAAGCTAGAATTTTTTTTCCCTATAGCGTATTAAACGTTGCTGATACGTTCAGTGGAATAAAGTGTTGATTGATTACACTGGGCTCCATTGCTTTATGTCAGGTCATGTGATTTGTCTTGTCGTTAATTGAGATGAATGAGAGGCTACACTGTAAATGAACATGGCCCAAGCTCATGCAATTAGCAAACAACCCAACAGAATTCTTGAAAGAGGTGGAAGATGGTGTGATGAGTGCAATAAGGGAACCTAGACGGATGTGTAGAATTGGAAATGAATATAAAACATCTTTTTCAGGCATGTTCAAATCAAGCGGTTGCACGCTGAGCTCTGAGTCCAATAACAGGCTTGTAGGCAGTTGTCCCAAAACGTAAGAAAATTGCAAAATGACGACAGTTCCAGGTGCTTTAAAAGTCATTAGAAAACATTACATTTCTATGACTTCAGCTTCCATATGCTGACTACAATCTAGAAATAATGTCACATTATGTGGCATTTCACATAAATTAACTCTTAGGCATTCTTAACATGCAGACTTGTTTATATACATTGCTATCCTAATGTCCTTCAAGGCCTCTTCACGAATGTTCAGCATGTATCAAACCACTGATAAATATGTCTATTGCTGCTAGAATCACTGTAACAATAATATATTCATGCACGTGGTTTAGAGAAATCTTTTCATTCTGGCATAGAGTAAGAACATTTGGGGGGGGATTTTTTTTCAAAATAGTCTTCATACTTCATACTGACAGAACAGGAAGAAATAAGCAAAAATAATAAACAAAAGCCTTGTGCTAAATACAGAAAGACTTTGAGATTGTTCAGTCCTTATATCTATAGCTATTAACATTAATCATCATGTGTTTTTCTAAAATAGCTTTTCTATGGCCAGTTTCAGAATATATGGATGTTAAAAGTATGAGCCTTTATTTCCTGGCAAACATGTTGAACTGCAGTATATGGCGCACTGAATACAAAGGACCAATGTTTCAAAGTCAGAAAACATATCAAAGCAGTGTATAAATTTACCTTGACACCCCTCAACATCCATAAGGAAACAAAGTTTCATTTACCTTTAAAAGATGAGAGATGTTTTGGCTGACACTGAGAGTTGTTTTGTTTTACCATGTCTTAGTATAACAACAATACATGAATGAGGGAGAATTGGTTGTCCCAGAATAACCTTCTTTAATATTTAATGCAAAGACGAAGTTTTTCATTAAGGGTAAAATTCACTAGTTTGCAGAGGGTCAGCACAAGTCTGGGTGACAGGTCCCAATTAACCCTGAATTGTGCATATGCCTCATGCTGGCTCTCTGTGAAGGGGGTGTCAAAGAAACACATCAGGCACATCTCCGGGGACACTCCAACTATGCAGAGGACGTTGACTCTCGAGTAGAGCTGTTACATGTAGAGATGACTGCAGTGGCCCCAAGCAGCAGTGGTGGTTGGAACCGTGGATCAGCCTGGTTGAGGTGCCGCTGCCATTGCAGCCTATGTGGTATTCCAGCCCATGCTGCAAAGTGGTGAGCATTGTCCTTTTGGAGATGCATTCAGAAGACTGAACTGTGTTGCTGTAGCTGTTTCTCTGGTGCCCTGCAACTTTGGCTGGGGGTGGAAAGTTCTATCTCCCAGGGACTCCCCCTCCCCACCCCAAATCCCACTTACTGTACTTAGATTTTGTGAAGGATGTAAAGAGTTAGCACGAAATCCTGGCATAACTGAAGTCAATGGGAATGTTGCCACTGACTTCCAGAGGACTGAGATTTCACCATTGGTCCTTACTAAGTACACAGTATTTCTAATTTATCAGTTGAGGCACCTTCTCTAACTGTCCAATAAAAAGTATTTGTGTAGCTATCTTCTCTTACCAGAAGCAGGGCTAATAGGGGGTCCTTTGGTGTATGTCTGTTGCCTTTTCAAACATGTTATACACAGAGGTCACTCTAGACATAGGCAAACTTGGCACCTGTCTAGTATGGCACAGCTACCTAGATTGGCAGATTTGTGGCAAACTGGGCTGTGATCTATCCTGTACTAGTTTGCTGTGCTACAAAGTAACTGTCCGTGTGCATCCTGATGTGCACTAATCGTTCCTTAATGTGCTCTGATCTAGTCCTCTTTGAAATGGGACTAGACCAAAGTGCACTAATGTAAATAAAGTTAGTGGGCGTTAGCAGTGTGACAGGTTGGACCCCCCTTCTGGGATGCCACCTGATGTACTGGAGTTTCACTGCTCCACCAACCTGGATTCCCTCTCCCTGTTTTGCTCAATTAGGCTCTCCGGCTTCTTGCAGCACACACACATAGTTGGGTCACACCCAGCTGCAGACACAGACTGAAGTCAGATATGTATGAGAGGTTTCATCCAGCACTCACGTGCACACCCCCTTTGGGAAATAAACCCAAAATAATTCTGTCTTCCGCTGTATAGAAAGTTCTGCATAGCGCAAGCTCATAAACATTCACCCTCTGTCTCAATGTGAAGAGAGAGATGCACAACTTCTTGCCTCCCCAGTTAGAAATTGCACAAACTGGGTTAATAATACACAAAACCAAATTTATTAACTATCAAAGGCAGATTTTAAGTGATTATAAAGAATAGAAAACATAACAAAACTAAAGAAACAGGTTACAAAATGTAATGTCTCACCTAAGTGTTGAATTAGGCAGGATACAGTGTTTCTGTAGCTCAGAGTTCCAGTTATTTATTTTTACAGACTGGACCCCTGCCTCAATCTGGACTCGCCCCTGCCTTTCACTTCAGGTTAGTTCCTTTGTCCCTTCAGATTCTTTCAGCAGTCCTCCTTCTTGGGTAGGCAATGGAGGAGAGTCCAGATCAACCCCCTATCCAGCCCTTAAAAAGGATTTACCTTAGGCGGGAATCCTTTGTTTGATCCCCATTCCCCTACAGAGGAAACGTATCAGCAATGTCCAAGGTGGTATTTTGTATCAGGTCATCTTATCACCTGACCTGGTAGTATCACAGCTATGTCCCAGGATGCCTCTCAGGAAGGAGGGAGATTAGTATCTTCACAGTCTTATTGTTTCTTCTTAATGAGTCATTCAGGAGGATTGCCTATGTCTGGTGGGTGTTCCCCCCAAGTACACACATGGTTGTAATTGTTAATAGTCAATATTCCTACCTTTAGATACAGAAATGATACATGCATACAAATTGGATAATCATATTCAGTAAATCATAACCTTTCCAATGATATTTTATGAGCCATCTTGCATAAAGTATATCTTAGTTATCCCATATTCATATCATAACCATATTTCTATGAAGACTATGAGGTGTAACGTCACAAGCAGGAGGCACATATTGTGCACTCTGTGCACATTAACACGAGCTGAGGCCTCAGCACAGACCAAGTTGCTGGAGGACCCAGCCCAGTGGGGGCAAACCAAGGGGAACCCGCAGCTTCTGGCCCCTGACGGCCTTTCCCTGGACAAACCCAAAAACAAGGGGTTCCCTGGAGTGGGTGGCAACCAGATAAGTGGCACCCTCTGCCCTCCATCTGTCCCCTGCTGCTTCTCTCTACCTCCCCACCTTCCCCCGTGTCCTATTTTCCCTCCCCCAGCTATTCCTTTCCCCTCAAGGTCAGGACCCATGTCTTAACTGCTGTCATCCCTCCTGGTTGCACAAGCTGCCTGAGTCACTGCTTTTGTCATGTAATAACTTTGTTTGTGACATTCTTCCTCTCTGTCTAATTTAAATGTCCAAATTTGCCTAGAAGATTTTTGCAAAAGAAGAATCCTTATTTCTTGTAATTTGAATGAATTAAGAGCTTCATTGTAGGGCTCTCTTGTTTAAATTACAGAAAAAGCTGACGGAGGGTAGCAAAGCACAAATTACAGAACAAAATGGTAATGTGGTTAAAATTGGAGAATTTTCATAGAAGGTTTGCAAACCCACTGAAAATCTTGATCTTAAAGACAGATGTTCTGGAAAACTGTTTTAGGTAGAAACATTGCCTTTGCACTATTAGAAAAGAGAAAAGAGGATGCTTCAATGACACTGTTTCAGAAATATGTTAAATGCATGGGGTTCAAATCTCTTCTGTGGCCACACACACACTTCTAGCTGTTGAGAGAGGACAAAATACTTCCATGAAAAATAGTCTAGAGTTTTTTTATAAAAATCAGAGATAAATGGAGATAGAATCACAAGAAGGTCTTTAACCCATATGTTCCTCTACTATGTTTGCCGCCTGTATTGACTTGTTATGAAGAACACCATTGTTTATACCAGGGGTCGGCAACCTCTGGCACGCAGCTTGCCAGGTAAGCACCCTGGTGGACCGGGCCAGTTTGTTTACCTGCCGCGTCGGCAGGTTCGGCACATTGAGGGATGTGCTGGCTGTTGCTTCCCACCACCCCAATTGGCCTGGGATGGTGAACCATGGCCAGTTGGAGCTGCAATCAGCCGAACCTGATGATGCGGCTGGTAAACAAACTGGCCCGCACCCTGGCGAGCTGCATGCCAGAGGTTACCGACCCCTGGATTATACCTTCAGGGCTTTAATCTGAATGAGATGGAGGAATATGACTTGAGATTTACTTGGTTCAATGTGCAACCTCTTGCTTCATTCAGCAATGTCCTTGTCTTGATATTCCTTTAAATAGAAAAGGTTCTATTTGCCTGAAAAGCAGGATCAGCCTGTCACCTATAGATTGAGCTGATGTGTGTGTATCAAATATACAATGATTAGCGTACAGTTGTAATTATCGCTCCATCACCACATTTGGTTAGGTATAACTGAAGTTGCGTGTATTAAGCGTTTGAGGGCTTTGTGGGCTAAAATCATGTTAACTCATCCATTTTAAAAAATAAATATACACCAATATTTAGGAGTCTCTTCTCTAGAAAATAATGAACATGAAATAGCCTACATGATTTTTAAAGTGCATTTAATGTCACGTGCAGCTAGTATATGTTTTCTAGTACTGTAAAGATGAGATAAAGTGTACATAGGTTTCCTTTTATTGCTGAATATTAAAGTTACAGAACAAGTTCCAAATCCTAATGTAGTAGGAAGCTGATAATTTATCTATGAAAGAAATATTGTCTATAATAGTAACTGGGTTGTAAAGTCTGAATTTATAAATCTAGTAATATAATGGCTAGTGGGAACATGAGGTCTGGATTCAAAGGAATCCCCCGTTGAAGGAAATTCATTGAAATAAATGCAGCCTCATCTGTTTTTCCCACTCAAATGCACATTAATTTCTGCCCAGATTTTGTAATTATTGGTCTGATTAATGGACCAAGACAACACTCACGTTGTTAAATAAGGTATTTCTCCCCTGAACTGTTGTTCCATTAAATCGTTTTAGAAAGACCAAAGGAAAGGACACACACAAAAGCATCTTTTCCCATTCATTAAAATTGTAACATAATGTATTTAGTTTATGAAATGTTTTGTTCAGGCTAAAGTGAATGATTCAAGAGGAAAATTTAATGCAGTACATAATAATCTACAAATCAGCCAATTGTATAAGATCGATAGTACTTTGTCTTGTTAGTCACCTAGCTAGAAAAGTACAGTACACATGGATTCCAGAATGTAAGTTTTTTTTTAGAGAACTTTTTTTCTTTTACAAATTAAATGATTTTAAACTATAAAAGTACTTAATATTACATCAGTATTCGTAAAAGTCTGTGAATATGAAGTCCTGGATATATTTGACTTCACTTTTATCTACAATAATAGATCCAGCTTTATTTTCCGATTATTAAAACACAAAAGGCAGTTACTATTCTCATTTTTTTAGTGCATGTATGAGTTTCCTGCTGTGTTTTGAGTGTATTGCAGATGTTTGCAGCACTGCTGCTGGTGCACCCCAGGTTGTTCCTACTAGTTTCTGGATTATGTTGGCTGTCTATCTTTGCAGCCACCTTCTCAAGATGATCAGGGAAGGTGAGGTTGCGGTCGAGTTTTACTCCAAGATGTGCTGAAGTGTAATCATGTTGCACATTTTTACCACAGAAAGTTATTTTCCGTGTGGTTTTGGCACTCCCATTATCACGATGAAATGCGCTCACTATTGTTTTTCCAGGGTTTGGTTTGAGCCTCCATTTCCAGAAATACTGTTCAATATTTTGAAGGTCCTCAATTAATGCTTTCTCAATATCATGGAGGTTTGATGCTTGTATTGTCATGGGAAGATCATCTGCATATCCAAATTTTCATGATTTAGTTGGCGGCATGTCACTTATGTAAATATTAAAAAGGGTTGGCACAAGTACAGAGCCTTGTGGTAACCCGTTGTTTGTGATACGGGATGAGCTGGTCTTATTACCCAGGTACACCTGTAGGCGTCTGTTACTCAGCATGGTCCACAGCATATTTGGTAGCAAGTTTCAGCATCAGGTCCTTAATCCATACAGTATCATATGCAGATGATCGGTCAACAAACACTGTGCCAGTCTTTAGGGTTTGTTTTTTTTTATAGCCAGCCTCAATGTGAGTTGTGAGTGCCAGAATTTGGTGACGACTACTGCATTTTGGCTGGAAGCCTGCCTGTTCGACAGGGATAATTGGCTCAGTAAAAGGGCATATTCTTTTGTGGATGATACGTTCGAGAAGTTTATAAGTCGTACATAGTAGAGAAACTGGCCTATAGCTTCCCCCTTCATTGGGGGCTTTCCAGGCTTTGGAATGGCAATTACCATTTTCTCACATCGTATTTCAGGGATCCATACTGTCCTTAAGATAATGGAGTACAATGGCGCTATCCACTGGAGTCCTTTGTGGCCAACATGGTGGAGGAATTCTGGCCTGCAGCCTTCCCTTTTTTCCCTCCTTTTACTTCCTCAGTGCTGACAGTGGAAGATTCTCCTTGGGGGATTGATGCAAGTGTTCGGTAGAGTTGTTGATACACTTCTCTTCTTGTGTGTCCTTTTGTGTTCTCCACCAGTCTGGAGGCTATTGAGTTTGACCAGATTTTTGGTAGCTGTGTAGCTATGCTAAAGTGAACATGAGTTTCAGTTCAGACTGAGAGCAGAATTACACTTCTTGCCTGAGCTCTGAATCTCTTAACATTTTCATTTTCACTGAGGACCTGTACACATATATCTAGTTCTCTACAAATAGATAGTTGGCTGCATTAGGGACATGGGGAAAAAAACAAACAAGATATTTCAGGGGAAAAATACAATCATTTAGCAAAAAAAACCCTTTCAGTGGTTTGAATATCTTTACTTCCCCATTCCTTGTCATTTCCTCACTCATCATGATGATATCCCTGGCAAATGCAAGGGTGAAAATAATCTTACAGGACAGAATAGTGTGTTAATAGTTTTAGGTTCGGGAGTATCCAACTGGATTAAAGGGATATTAGTCTGTAAATTTCTTAAGGATGAATCTGAAAGGGTATATAAGATATATACATACACATATATAAATAATAAATTTCTATTTATATGTAAATGGACTTGCATCTCAGGAACACCAAAGGCTTTTCAAAAAATCACTGGAGACAGGGACCCTTTTAAATTGAAATCCCTTCCTACATTATTTTTCTCTAATCTTTGAGGATCATCTTGATATATATATATGTGTGTGTGTATATATATCTCAAGATATGCATCCTTTTGCAAAAGGGAACAGAGAAACAAAATTTGTGGAACAGCTGTGATTGTCAAGACGACACAACGTGCTGCTAGTGACGGAGCATGTTCATACACCTCACATTGAGATATAGACATATTAGTTTGGGGACTGCTGCTTTCAAAGCAAATATTACCCTGTCACAAGTAATGTACCCTCAAGTCAAGGTATATATTAATGACTTTATTATTAAAATTTGGTTACCATTTTAGATCTATAAATCCATCTGTTATGATAATTTCCAAAAAAACAGAAACACAAATATTAATAAAAGTTTTCAGTTCAGCAGAGCAACGTGCAAAGTAAACAAATATCATCCCAGGCCTGGTTTGAAACATAGAATGGTTTTTGAGTTGTAATAAAAATATTTGTTAATGCAACATTTTATTTTCATGTTTTTGTGACGCTCCTGTCATTTCATAGCCCAAGGCTGATGTGCCTCCTTTATCCTGTAAGAGTTTGAAAAAATGGAGCTTGCTACACCACATGGGAGAGTCAGGTTTAGGAGGAGATTCAAGACTCCCTATTCATTTTTCAGAAAAAGGTGAAAAGGGTCTTGGAGGTCATGTATGTGGGCATGGGTCACGACATCCCTAATAACCTATTCAAAGAGCAACACACAGGCAGCAATGAAAAGAAAGCTGTTAGAGTGCCATCCCGTCTGGAGAACAAGTACTGAATCAACATCTCACAATTCAGTGGGCCCCTCAACATTCTTTGTTTGAGGAGGACAACAATGGAAAGGCTGCTCTGCATTTTAGGAAGCTATTAAAACATACCAAAAAAAGTGTGACAATAATTTGCACAATAAATAAATAAAAGAATTTACAAAGCATTGCCCCTGTGTGGGCTTTTCAGGGAAACCCAATAAAACTAAGCACATTTTGGGAGCCACATTTTGATTCTCTCATTCTCATCACATGCTACCTTATTCCTCAAGCAGTCCCATGAAATGAGCCTAGGACCAAAAATTAAAATGACATGGTTTCAGCTTAAGAAGAACCAGGTAATAAAATATAATTAATAACCCTGGCTAAAGAAATGCTTTTGTTTTTCATGTGTGGCCTTGTCTACAATAGGGATTTTTGTCTAGTTGTAGATTCACCAGTACAGCCTGCTAGTGCAGATGTCTTGCACTGAACAATATAGCACAACATTTGCACACATGTCAAATCAAAGTTAACTGCATCAGTACCCAAGTGAGTGCCTCTACATGAGGAGCTTGCTCTGGTGCAGCTATGCTGCAGTAGCAATGTGAATGATGATCCTGGGCTTCCCAGAAACAAACCCTTCCCCAAATCTACCTAACTAGTTTCTTTTACTTAAAAGCTAGGAGAAATAATTCTGAAAAACAAATATACCGTAGACCAATCATACGTATCTGAAAGTACATTATTGAGGCAAAGAAAACTGAATCTTATTAACAGAATTAACTTCCTTATATGCAACTTCCTTATAGCAACACCCATTAGAAATATCTGTGACTGAATTAGTAACAAGGCCCTGAGAAATTGTTTAATTAAAAGCTTTTTTTACTTTTATCAGCATATCATTTTTGCATCAGGATGACTTTGAGCATTAAGGTCTGTCATAATGAATAGTTCAGTTACAGTATGTTTGTGATATAAAATCTGGTAAAGCAATCTATCTGAGTCTTAACATACCTGGAACTGGGGATGAGATTTATATTGTAAAGAAAACATTTATAAAGGGTAGAATAGAAGAAGAGGAAATTAATACTATAAACCTGTCATGAGGCATTTTAGTCAAAATGGAACCAAGGAAAAATGAATGCTTTGTGGTGGCAAAATAGAATTTTATTGAGAGTTTTAGCCATGAAGCCTGCATACAGCCTTCAACTTCCAAATAATAAAAACAATTCAAGGCTTTCTTACAAATTCTCTTTAAGAAATTAATTAATTTTAAATGGATTTTTCTGGCTATAAACCCTGGAGGGCAAGGAGAGCTAATTTTCTTGAGTTCCTCCTTTCATAGTTATATGTATGAATTTCTATGTGCATGCATGTTATGATGTCATCTAAAAGAACATCTTTAATAGGCTTCCAACACTGACCAACTATTCCTCTCTATTCTTCACCCAACAATCAACCAACTGGATAAGCAGTTGGTCTTCACTGTTTGTGCAGCCTAATTCACAGTGTCAGTTGCAAAATTGTATTTAGTTGGGTTAAGCCCTTTAAATATATACTTTAGTTCACTCCTTTAACATTTAAAGTCAATGTATTTTTTCCTTTTTTAAGTGGAACATTCTTTACGATGCAATTAATAACAGATTATGAGCTTGATATGCAGTGCCAACATAAGTAGTCCCAGGGACGGGGCCTCTCATGAGAGAATATAACAGTACAGAGGTACTGCTGCTGAATTGAACCACTGAACAATCTAGACCCATATCCTCTCTCCAAGAGTGGTGATTACCAGATGCTTTAGAAGAAGGTGCAAGAAATCCTGTAGTGGACAAATATGGAATGAACTACCAATAGGGAAAACTTTCTAACTCTGTAAATTAGTGGTTGGCTATGCCCTGAATTGTGATGTGTTTGGGGGGGGGGAGGATGCGTGGGTGTATATATGAATTTTAAATACTATCAATCTAAGTAATTATGATTAAGAGCTAACCGGCTTGGTTTTATGCTCTGATGCAGTTAGTGTCAAAGTCATATGAATTTCCAATGCAGTATTAATACATATTTCACAAAGCAAAACTAACAGAGTTCCCTGATTGTTCCATAGACTGATAGTACCAAGGCTGATGTATGTCTGGGTTTATGCACCTCTAATGCCTGACCAAGGCTATGACCACATTGAAAGTCATTATTATTATTATTATTTTTTTTTTAAGTTCTGTGGCCCAGCATCATAAGGTCCTGTCAGCAGGGAAACCAAACATTTTTATTGACTGATCTAGTTATCTGTTACACATTCCTATTACACTATTAGGGTTAAATCCTTTCAGATCTAGTAGATGCAATATAACGTTTTCTTCTAGAAAATATGAATTAGCAGTTTTTGGAAGCACTTTCTTTTTCCCTACCCCAGAATGAAGCATTGACACACTTTTAAAAAAAATTATTGTCTCATTTAATTAACTTTACTGCGTACCATCTTGAGTGTCTGTGTTATCTTATATTTCTTAATGTTAAAACAATGACTGGAGAGTTAGTTAATTGCTTTATTTCAGATCTGTTCTGTTCATTTGGGTAATGCTTCCCTTTGAAAGTTGTCATCTACTCAAAAGCAATGCAACATATGCTTGATGTCACATAATAAAATGTATTTAAATTTTGCCCATCCTATAGATTATCTTTTTGCCATCTATTTTAAAGGTTTTCATTTTCATCAGTATTGTTTTATTGGCATATTCAGTGTTTGAAAAGTTTTGTCAACTACATCATTGTATAGAAGGATCTACATCTAAAAATAATTTTACATGGGCATTCTCTCTCTGCCTTTCTTCCCCATGAGATTTAATCCCTATTTGGGACTTATGTCTAAATTTCATTGATATTCATAGGAAAAATGTGTGCATATCATGGGGAGATCTGAAAGCTTTGGCCCAACACTGCTTTTGGTTATATTGACACCACAGTCTGCAGAATTTGACCCAATGTCTTGTTTATCTTCATTCAGATTATTGACTCACCTTTTTGATTTACCTAGCTTTCTTCATGCCATTAAATTCCTTCAGTTTACTTTGACTCGAGTCTTACTTACTTACTTAGTCTGTTTAGGGACTATTCCCACCACACCTACCAGTAAGGCACAATCACCTTAATTCGTCACAAGTAATATGATTCATTATATATCCCCATGGTAGCTTTTCTGATATTACAACCATGTTTTCATGTCCTCATGTGCCATGCTCCTTAACAATTTTTGTATCTGTAGTAGGCATCCTTCAGTCTTGAGAGACCATGGGTATGCACCCCTTAGAGGCAAAGAATTTACTCAGCTGGTTTTATGGTTGCTGTGAGCTGAAGAGACCCACTCAAAAGAAACAATATCTGCTGCATCTGTCACATTTAAAGGTGGTGTTTCGACCCTTTGGGCTCTTCCAGCTTAGCAGAGGAGAAAAAAGCTTGCAGAAGGATTGCTTCCTCTCGTAACTCTGGAGACCTTTGTTAAGCTCTTGTTTCCAAAGGCTGCGATCTTGAGTGTGATCTTCCCATTTGTCCGCATCCATGTCCATTTCTTTAAGGTCTCACTTGCACAGATCCTTGAAATGCAATTTTGGACGTCCTTTGGCTCTTTTTCCAGATGCCAATTCACCGTAGAAGATGTCCTCTGGGATGCGCCCATCATTCATTCGGCACACATGCCCAAGCCAGCAAAGGCTTCTCTGTTTGAGGAGTGTTTACATGCTCAATATGCTGGCCCGTTTGAGCACCTCAGTGTTGGTGACTCTATACTACCAGGAGATTCCAAAGATTTGATAAAGGCAACACATATGAAAGCTGTTGAGTCTCTTTTCCTGATCAGAGTATAAGGTCCATGTCTCATTCCCATGCAAAGGTGTGCTGATAACACATGCACGATACACACAGATCTTTGTGGGTTCTGTCGTACATTGTTGTGGCAGCTTTTCCAATGTGGATGTTGAGTTATGTTTCAAGTGAAAGGTTGACTGTGATAGTGGACCCCAGGTCTGTGAACTCATTCACCACTTTAAGTTCATAGTTGTTGATCTTGATGGAGCGTGCTTCCTCAACTCCTTGGCACATTATGTTAGTCTTTTTTAGGATTATAGTAAGCTCAAAGTCTTGGCAGGTTTTGGAAAAACTGTCCATAAGGATTTGAAGATGAGCTTCTATGTCAGTGTCACTGCCGTGTCATCAGCAAAGAGGAGGTAGTGGATAAGGGCCTCCTGAGTCTTGGTTTTAGATCTGAGTCTTGCAAGTTTTAGATCAGATCTTCTGTGCAAGTAGATTCCCTCAGTTGAGGAACCAAAAGCGTGTTTCAGTAGCAGGGAGAAGATGATCCCAAACAACGTAGGGGCAAGCACTCGACTTTGCTTAATTCCGCTAGGAATCTGGAAAGCCTCAGAGACTGAGCCATCATATTGGACTTGCTATACATGTGTTCATGGAAGGACTGAATCATGCTTAAGAGCTTGTGGGGGGACATCCAGTCTTTTCTATAAGTGCAAGTAGTCCACTCTACTGACAAAGTCAAAAGTCTTTGTTTGATCAATGAAGGCTATGTAGAGGGGCTTTCTTTTGTTCTCTGAGTTTCTCTTGTAGTTGTCTCAGTGAGAAGATCATGTCGATAGTAGACCTTTCAGCTCTGAAGCCGCTCTGTGATTCAGGATAGATTTCGTCTGCAAGGGTCAGGATGACACAGGGAAATCCTGGGGAGCTATTCCATAATGCAACAAGTTCAGCACACATTTTGGTATGCTTCATAGCACAAAAGACTGGGAGGTAGGAGTGGCCCAACCAATTACAAAAGTATGGTTAGGGGATCTTGTGCACACATAAATAAAACCAATTCAGGGAGGAGAGAGAGGATATACAAAACTAGGCTGCTGGCAGAAGCTAAGCAATGTTGGACACCAGAATTACCGAGTGTTTTAACAATGCCATATGTAGATTACTCACATGAAGGGACATATATAGCAGCTGGGTATGAATTACATGATTTATAGAAGGCAAAATAATAGAAGAAGGGGAAAAAAACTTCTGGAAGGTCTCATATGAGAGTAACTATTTACATCTGGACAATGTGTGCTGTGGGCTCTTGGATGTATCTTTTTTAAACTGCTATTTTGTGTTGTTCTGTCTAGAGGCTTGAGGCAGACCCTCTTGATTTTTTTTCCTGTTAAATAAATTGGGATTGGTAGGAGAGATACAGGGAAATTGTTTTATAGTTATAGATAAGATTCATCATATGTGTGTGGGAATATGAAATTATGGGGCTAATGTTAATAAGGAGACACGTCTGTATAACTTAAATGATTACATTTTCTCAGTCCATATAGGTTAATAATAATAAAAAGAATAGTCAACCATGCCTGTACCTGGTTATAAACTTGGTTAGAAATAGCAGTGTAAACAGGGATGTGGTAAGTTTTGAAGAGTGTTTCACCTTAAACCACAGAAGGGCTGCAAATGGTTCTACATTCGCATAACATTGAAAACTCAACTATATTCAGAAATTGAAAGGCAGGAAGCTAAGTATGTATAATTTTCAAGAACAGAGCACTAAATATTTCACCTTATATAATAGTTTGTATTGTTCACAGGGAGTTTGTTCAATTAGTGGTTTTCATGGTCTCGAGCTTTTTACATTTCTTAATTGCTCCATGATTGTTCTCATTAAAAAATAGCAACACCGTATTTTCCTTTGTTCAGCTCTTTCTTGCATTTTAAGTCTGTGTTTGGTTTTGAGACTCTTTACTTATGGGCCAGCCAGTGTGAGAGTGGTGGGGTGGTGGGGGTATGCTATTATGGTTATTTCTTAGTGGCACAGGGGCACAGACCTTGGGTCATGAGTTGAACTGAGACTAGAAAGAGTTTGCAAGTAGTTGTTGTTGTCATGACCCATTCTTTTGTCCTGCTTCACTGAATGACCTGAAATCCGTGCCCTATAACCTACCAAAATGAATTCCCAATAGTGTATTCATAACCCTGTCCTCTGGAATTAAAACACTCTGTGGTGGACATACACTAATAATCCTGAAAGGCTCATTTACTTGCTGCACTATTGATTCAGCATGGTGACAGATGGATAGATGGAGTCAAAGGAGGAAATCCATAGCAAAGTGCTGTCAGTTGGCCATCTGAATCTTCTTTTTTTAAAATAATTCTTTCTTTCCAAAACTAAGAGTGGAACTGAAGTTCTCTCTGTCTCTTCTCCTGTGCAGTGCAGCTGGTGTCCATTCTGACTCCATTCTCTACTTCAATTACGTATTGAGCCTGCTCCTATTGAAATCAATGGGAATCTTTCAGCTGAGGTTAATGGGGACAGAATTAAAGCCCTTATTATCCTGCCTATGTTTGATTCAGATGCCTAAATAGGGTGGATGAGAGAGCCTTTCACAAAAGTGTATTTCTCCAGTTCCCTATTTTAAATCCCTCCCCCTCCTAGGGTGACCAGATGTCCCGATTTTATAGGGACAGTCCCGATTTTTGGGTCTTTTTCTTATATAGGCTCCTATTACCCCTACCCCCTTTCACATTTGCTGTCTGGTCACCCTACCCGCTCCCCCCAATAGTGCACTGCACGAATCAATAAAAACTCTCAACACCCAGAATGATGGGTGGGAGAGGGAGGACGTAAGCAAGATCAAATTAGAGGTTAATGCTTAAAAGAGTCAAATAGTTGGCACCAAAACTTTCATATGAGGTAAGAATTATCATAATTTTTTTTTATTTCCATTCTTGGCCTAGGGCCATATTGTCTTGGGCTGTGATCTTGTGAGCTCTCAAGCTATCAGTCTCTGGCCTGCCCAGTAATATAAGTGAGAGGAGTTTTATGCGTTAAAATCTTCATGAATTGAAGTCAGACTGCAGCACAGAACAACTATAGTAGCACATTGCTGTTGCACTACTTCTCCCTCTTCCACTTAGCTCAGGCTTTGCAAAAAAAAAAAAGAGAGGAAATCCTCTTGGAATGCAGCATGTCACACTTAGCTGCTAAATGACAAATGCTTCCATCCAAAGTTGTGGGCAAAGTGAAATTTCCCTCTGAAGCCTGATCTACACTAGGGACAGTTTTCAAACATTTTCCAGTGTTGCCAGCCTTTTCTAGTGTATAGCTCTCCTGCTTTTAGCAATGTTGGGGTCCCTCGAGGAGACTGCCCACAACCAGGATAAGCACCACGTTGATTAGACATCTTCTGAGAGGTGTGAGGTGAGTCGGCACTTAAACATGTCACGTCGCTGCTCCAGGGGAGCACAAAGGTTTATAACCACCTTTATACATGCACAGCAGGGTATTGTGCACTTGGTCACTGCTGAGGATCAGGTCCATAGTCTACAGAGCACTTTGACATTCTGTAGGACAAAGGATGTGATGAAGAATGCAAGTCCCTATTATATTTTATTAAACGAAGCTCCATTTCATAGGGATTTTTGTGCAAGGTTTCCTGCCCTTTTTATATAGTAAGTTTGCACATAACAGTGTTTCTTGCAGTTGTAACATCTTTCAGTGACACTTTAAAAAAAGAGAATAAAGGTACATGACTTGAAACATTTTTAGTATAAACCAGAAATAGCACGGAACTGCTGAGTTAAGGGTACCATAGAAGCTGCTTCTTGATCCTTCTATATGCAGATATTGTAGCAAAAACCAAGTGACCACTGAACAGTGGGCAATGTTACAAACTGAATATGATTCAATGCCAAGCAAAAGGATTCATTTTTGTAACCTTTAATCAAAACGTTCTTGCATTTGTTAGTTTCGGTGCCTGCTTTAACGTCACTTTTTTGTTTGCTTTGGGGTTTTTTGTTTTTTCATTTCAAGATTAGTTAATACTATTCTGAAGTGTAAATAAATCTAGTTTTTTCCATTGGGCTTGGTTCAGCTGCCTTGAACTAAAAGCATGTTAAAAAGTCCCAGATTGGTTTCTAAGGAATGTAGTGGGAGAGGACTGTGAATAAAAGTTACAAAACGGGATGCTGGATGGAAACCAATAGTTAAAGGGAATATTCTTAATGCTATTCCCACTTTTCCAGTGCTGTTCACCTCAAATATTCATGATGTTATTTCTCACTGAGTTAGGTCCCATGGGACCCTCCAGTAATGCCACCCGACAGTGGTCCTGATTAAAGGCCCAGTTCTCTGCATCAGACTTTTACTTGTTGTTAGTAATGACTGAAGCTGCATTGATGCTAGCAGTTGGTGCAGTCTAGACTAGCTTACAGGGCTTTTCTCAGTATGTCGTCAAATCCTTTGTTGATTGGGAGTGTATAACATGAGGTGGAAAATTCCTGAGTCCAATTTGGACTGTCGTTTACACTGATGCGAGCAATGTTGCAGCTGCACTCGTATATAATAACTTGTAAAATAATTTGCTATGGTATTTTGACTACAGCTATGCTAGCAAAACTTAGCAGAGCAGTACAGCATTGAATTTTTCCCAGTGAGAGTGCAGCATTTCTAGCCCTGTAACTTAGAGAGAGCAATGCTGGATTTTAGAACAGTGAGGATGTTATACCCAGCAGAAATGCAAGAAACCCGCAGACCGCAAACCTGTAAGCACTTTACATAAGGCAGTAAGGCCTAGGAGCCTGAGCATAAGTTAGTTGACCAGCAGTGACCAAAGTCACAAGAGGGCATCAAATGTTATTTTGCTATATTTAGTTTTGCTGAGATCTTACATAAAATGCTGACAGGTAATGGCAAGAAGTCAGCTTATGCCAATTTTGGGTATTTTGAGATGGGAACATGAACAGATGTACAACAGCAATATTGCCATAGTAAATGATTGATGCATAGGCTAATAATTGAGAGATAATTAATATACTATTCTAAAGAATAAGAACAGCCCAACATTATTAGGAAGAGGAAGTTAGTTGTAAGAAAAGGAGGCAGAACACTCCTATGAATATTTATGGCAACCACCATACCATATAATAGGCCCAGCCATGCTTTAGGCGGGAAACCTTTACCATTGGACTTACTTAGCATTCCAGAAAGACAGGATAGGATGCCTGGGGACCACCACCTGCCTTCCCTTCTGTAGATCTCCCTGAGAATTGTGTGAATATGCATATGGGAGGACATGGGACATCAAAGTGATACTGCACTCTAGCTACATTGTGTTTTTACTAGCAATGTTCATAAAAACCTTAAAAAAACACTTTTGCCCTCAGTGTAAGTGGTGCCACTTTGCACATCAGGGTGCCAACCAGACAATAATCATAAGTCTCTTCTGCCTGATTCTAGGGCTAGAACTGACCAAACCTCAGAAGTCTAATTATTTGACAATTGGGGATTCTAAATAATCAGTATATAATCAATAAATCAGGCAATAGCACAAAGGGCGAGATCATCCATTGGTATAAATGAGTATAGCTCCATATAAGTCAATACAGCTAAACTGGTTTACACCAGCTGAGGATTAGAGTGCTCTCCACTGCTAGCATTTCAAAGTAATGAAAGTTGTAATGAATCAGTGCTACAGTGATAACATCATCCTCCCTCAAATCAGCAGCACAGAGTTTCTTACCAAAGGGCCAAATTCTGATACCCTTCCTCCTGTTGAGCAGTAAGTTTTTCAGATCTCTTGTGATACTGAGACCAATCTAGCACTTACACAGGTACTGGTATCCATGCAGCTCCTTCTCATTGCTTAAAACAAAGTTTGAGTGTAGATAAGGCCTTTAATCAGAGCTGTTGTCAAGTTTGCAAGATGATTTGATTTTAAGGCACCTACAGAGAAAGGGTATCAGAATCTGGCCCATAACATGGAAGGGCCTGAAATTCAAGAGTGAACATTTTGCAGTGGAAATTATTATAAGCTGAGTAAATATTTCCAAATATGCTTTGAAAACAAACAAAAAAAAACGACAAAGGAAAACTTAATTGACATGGTTTTTAACTCATTCCAAAGGGATGAGATACTGGGCCTTAAAATATGCACAGTCACCAAATAGTTTGGTAGTGGGGAGAACAGAGAAAACTGACCTTGGACCCATCAATTGTCTAGTGAAAATGCAGAACATCTTTGATTCCCAAGTATGCTGTCTCTATAAATATTCTGAGACTAGTCCTTTAAGAAATAGACAAAATATATCAAATTACCTCTTAAATCTTTATGCAATCCAAATGAACCGCTCTCCCACAACACTAAGACACCTCTGGTGTGTTGTATCTTTTACAGTTAATTTATAAAAATGATAAAAACATAGAATTGTTCTGCAAGATACTACGGACAGGATTGTCCCTATCCAGTGGCAAGGGCTATAGGGACCGAATGAGGTTCACATCATGGAATTTCTGACAAACTGGCCTGTGTGGGTGGAATGGATGGGCGGAAGTCGTTCCAAACCTACAGATCCTTCAGTCCTGCAGAAGATTGCAATGCACCTGTGCCTATGTTCACCTTCGATAGGATAGCTTCTGCAGGGGCCATACTGTCATTGGCTAGTTTACTTTCACTTGCATACAACACTGTCTTCTTGGGGGAACAGGCCCAGAGCCTGAGTTAATGCTGCTGCAAGCTCCGCAGATCCTGATTGCCGTGGAGCACCTAAAGGGAAAGGCTTCTATGGGAAAATGAAAGAGTATGGAAGGATGCCATGGAGGCAGCATGAAAATATATAAGGCCTTGACTAATAGTAACTGCTGCTCTATTTTGTGTTTTGGAAATATTCATGTTAATACATCTGTAGAATACATGCCATTGGTCTTTAATTTACAGAATATCTTTGTGATAATTTTCCATGGGTGCTTGTGTGTGTCTAGTTAAATAAATATCTCTGATCTCCTTATTATATCATTCAAAGTAAATGTAATTCATAGAACAGCCATTCTTTCTATGATCAAAGTATGCTGATAACTATGTATACAATTAAGCAATTTTGTATAACTACAATATATTATATACAGAGGTTGGTGCAATTCTTTGGTCAAACCTTTTTTTTTTCTGTTTTTTGTGCTGGAAGAAAAAAGCAGATTTGGGTAAACAACCTTTTGTTGAATTCATTGACTTGTTTTAGTCAAAAATAAACAAAATTGAAAAGAATCAAAATGTTTTCATTTTTAATTTGAAATGACTTTTCATTTCAAAATTTGCTTCAGTTTTATTTAAATAAAACTTTAAAATACCTCATATGAAATGAAATGTTCCATTTCAGTTGGAACAAACCATTTCATTTGACCCAACTTTACATTTCCTGAAATTTTTTTTTTAATTGCTGCAGATCAACACAAAACAATTAAAAAAATGTTTTGGATCAGCCTGCAAACTGAAAAATCAGTTATTTGCACAGCTCTAATTGTATATGGCTTTTCTGTGTCTAATGGAAGGGCCTGTATGACTCTCAATTTCTATTTATTTCTTTCCAGTGTGAATGTCCAAAATCTAAACTTTCAGTATGCAAGGAATCTTTACAGGGCAGTATTTGTATTAAAGTGTTTGAGGGAAATACAGCATAACGGGGATTGATACAACAGAATACTTCTGTATGTGCTTAACATTATGCATGCACTTAAGTATGCTGATAGATCTGGGCATAGATCATCAATTCAGGCAGAGAAAAAAAGTCTTTAGCACCTTGATCCTTTTCACATTGAATTTAGTGATGCAGAAGTGTGGCCTAAACTGGCAGGTGTGTGTGTGTTCATGCCTGTGTGCATGTGTTCATTCTTGTGTATGCAGATACTGGAGATCATGCCTCACAACAAAGCAAACGGTCCTTTTGAGAGCTTTCTGACTTTATTAAGACTTTTCATGCTCAAGTTCTGTTAATTTTAAGCTTAGCCCTAATTCTTTTCTGTTAGAAAAAGCCTATTCATATCCAGATCAGGTAGGAGAGCTATGTGGATTTTTTTTTGTAACATTCCAAACTGTCTGCCAATATTTCTTAATATTGACTATACTGCAGGGTAGCTGGCCCTTTAAGAAGGATTCACATCAGCCCCACCTTGATTAGTCAGCAGTCTCCTAGGTATGGCCAGGTGATAGCTTGAAAAATCACCTGGTCCTCATAAAAGCCACCAAGTAGCTCAGCTGAGCTGGAGAGCTGCAGGGGATGGGAAGGCTCCTGCAGGAGACCCTCAAAAAAAGGCCAGTTTATATGTGACATTTAGGTGTTAGGTATATAGCCTTGCAGGGAGTAGATTGACCCAAAGTCCTCTGCAGGAACCAGGGACATGGTTGATATGTGGAACTTGTGGTACATATTCTGAAGAAATCAAACTGAGTGCCTCAAGAAAAGGGGACTGGATTCGTGGGGCTGGAGAGTGTTCTTTGGTTTATGGGCTGGTGAGTGAGCCCACGACATTACAGCCAGTGACTTATGGATATGTGAAAATCAAAGTAAAGTACACATTTTAAATTAGCAAATAACTGTCTGGGTGTATATGATCCCTTTTGTTTTCTGTGTGCATTGCATAGGAAGTTGAGTGTGTGAACACCCTTGATCATTTATTACGTATAATGAGTTTGCATTCATGGTGTCATATAAAACTATTACTAAAGTAATTGGAGAAGTGCCAGAATATTACTAGATAAAATCACTAGATATTGAGAGTAGCAGATGTGTAGATCCTAAGTAAGCATCATGCATTTTATTACAGCAGATCAGCCAATTGTATAATAAAATATTCTTCTCACTGATCAAAAATCACTGGGCACTACTATAGACTAACTCCTTTTAACCTTTTATTTCAAAGCTTTCAAAAGTGGGAGTATGTTTACCATACAAAGGAAGACTGTTTGATAAAGCATTCTCTCTCTGTCTCATATACTCTCACAATCTCACAGCCAGTTACTGCATGAACTGATTTTTACCTTAATGCCAGGGCACTTCTTACGGCTCTTTCTATTGCCATGTGAAGGTATTTCTTTTCTCAAGCCTGAAGATGAAATCAAGAACTCAATAACCTTTAAGTGCGGAAGTCATAATGTCTCCCTTCTGAAGGATGGTGTCACACAGAAACCTTTAAGAAGCACTTTTCATTTGGCTGAAGGACTGGATTTACACTCTGTGTCAATCAGATTTATTGTTGTTTGTGGGTTTAGTATAAACTATATACTGTTTATATGGAATTTGAATTAACACAATCAGCTAGGGCTGAATGTCATCCTTCAGTTCAGCCCGGCTGTCAATGTAGACCCTTTTTAAATATTGTTACATTGAACTCACTAAACACAGTGATTCCCTATGATGCCCTACCCACGTGCATGGTGTATGTACCCTTATACACTGGTCCGTATATTCTGTAGCGATTACGTAAATACTTTCAAATGACAGTCTCAAAGCACTGTGCGGGAATGAACACAGATACCACACAAACAGCAAACTACACAACTCTGTGGAATAAACACAACCTATTTAGCTGTACAAAAATGCATTTTCACTTGCTCCTTCAGGGGGCCTTGGATCAGACCCTTAAGCTAATGGAAAGGTTCTCACTGATTTCAGTGAGCTTTGGATCAGACCTTAAATGCTTGTACGTCAGAGCTGCAAGTAAGCGTAATAGGCTGCAAGCCATAGTCCATACTCCTATAGCTGGCACCATCCAAAATAAAATGTGTAGTCTGTAACATTCAAATGAGCTAGGGTCAGGGGGACGTGCAGAGTTTTGCACTTCTTTGCCTATACAAAGCTAGAAAACCTTTCTGACTTTGGTGGTTGTTACTAGAAGCACCATAATTGGTAGATTCAAATGTACTGTAAAGCAAATCCATGCAAGCCCATCTTACTACAAGTATGTTGTCTATTAGGCTAAGTACACACTACCACTTATGTCGGAATAAGTTATGTCACCCAGGGGTGTGACTAAGCCACCCTCCAAGCGACGTAAGTTACACCGACTTAGTGGAGGTGTGGACAGTGCTATGTCAGCAGGAGATTTTCTTCCGCTGACATAGCTACTGCTGCTCGCGGGGCTGGAGTAATTAAATCGATGGGAGAGCTCTCTCCTGTTGGCTTAGGGTACGTCCAGACTACCCGCCGAATCGGCGGGTAGCGATCAATTTTGCGGGGATCAATATATCACGTCTCATCTAGACGCGATATATTGATCCCTGAACGTGCTCCCGTCGACTCCGGAACTCCACCGGAGTGAGTGGCAGTAGCGGAATCGACGGGGGAGCCGCGGACGTCGATCCCGAGCGGTGAGGACAGGAGGTAAGTCGGGATAAGAGGCTACAGGAGAGAGCTTTCAGAGGTGCAGCTGCGCCGCTGTAAGTTCTCTAGTGTAGCCATGGCCTTAGTTTTACTCTTCTCCTTTGCCATTACTCTCCCTTGTCTCATCTTTTCCATTTGCATCTTCAAATATCTGTCTTTTGCCCTCTTCAGGTGCTGTGGTTGTTCCCTCAGGCTAAATCGATTCTCACCTTCATTGTTATCTTCCTATCCTCTTTCCCATCTCTGTACCAGTTGATCATCACCATTCATCTGCTCTCTCCCTCCCTCCCCCCATCCTTTCTCTTGAATGTCCACCAACTTGGTTCTCTGTTCCTCCATTTTTACCCAAATGGATAAATCACTTTTATTTATTCCCCAAGGCTTTTCTCCTCTCCATATTTCACCCCCTTCGCCCTTATCCTCTTAGATGTGGATCTACTCAAAAGGTGAGACTGGTGACTGTGAGCAAGTGACAGACCGAAGTTGGGCTGAAATTTGGTGAACTGAGAGGGTCTTATTCCAGCTGTGCATTGGCAGTCATGTTACTCAGCATGAATTGGAATCAGTGACGCTGGTTTTGCCTGAATGAGGACATACGTATTGGGCCCAGAACAAGTATTTGACATAATGCCATACCGTGTATTAGTCAAAATATTCAGACCTCAGTCAACATATGCCTTGACATGCTGTGATTTAAAAAAAAAATCAATCAAAGGAATAACAGCCAGATTCTGTCTGACTTCAGGAAGGTCTTGTATACAAAGCTACTGCAAAATCAGGCCCTGAGAGAATGTTGCTTCACTCAGCTAACAAAGCAATACTGTATTCGTACAATAACCGACAGTGATACAAAAAACACAATTTCACTCTTTAAGGTTTATGAATGGGACATTGTTCCAAGTCCTGATAGTAATACTCAAAATACTGGTTAACTTATGGGTATAGATACTGTTAAGTGAACCAGAGAATGGATTTATTGTAAGGATGAATTAACTGATTCCCAGATTTTTGTTAAAATTCTTTTAATTTATTATTCTTTCCTGCCTAAACCCTTTCAAATGCATATTCCATCAGCCTCCTGTGAATGCAGTGAGTGGGTTTAATTCTTGATTTAGCTGGATCTTCTGGTGATTCTACAATAAAATATGCTGAAATTTTCCGTTAGTGTTGTGCAGATTGAAACACAGATGCAAGCTGTGTACTGTGATCTAAATCTTTATCAGACGATCTAATCTGGCTGGATAATTTACATAGACTTTCATAAACCCCTTTAGCATGTCTGCTCTGAAGGCAAAGATTTGCTAAATAGACTGCAAAGCTTGTATTTAGGACTCTTTCTTGCTAAGATTAAAACAATAATAACACAATAGAAAAACACACGGGGCATTAGGGAGAGGGAAAGTTTGAGAGTGTCAGAGCCAATGCAGTGGAAAAAGCATAGCTATATCTGTAATTTGGTCATTGAACTAGCTCAGCAAATAGCGCTGCAGTTTTTCTGCATCACTGAAATTGCAACAGTTTTTGACAAATCCCTTTATATCCTGTATTGAAAGGAGATTCATATATACATTCCTTTTATAGGGAATTTGAACATAGTTCTTTTAAGTCACATCAAAGCAATAAAATGTTCTCAGTTTTTGTTTTTTTTTAAGATCAAGAATGTTATTAATAAAATATAAAACATTTATTGTTTTTAGCTGAAAATTGTGGTATCATTTTAGATATAAAAATGAGAGCTAGTACAGCAGGGATGGAACACGGGATGCCACTGAATTTGGAATTTGTGCAATTACTAGTATTGCAAAGCAGACATGATTTTGGATTAACATTTTCTTGAGACTGACAGTCTGAATGAACTGTTCATTTACACTTAAGAAGCTGGTTTGATTTCTTTTAGAAATAGGCATGCTGGGGCATTGCAATAACAATGAGCATCTGGATTCTAATATACCAGGGAGTATGCTACTCTGGGATCTGGTCAAAGACGAAAGGAGCAAGTGTGTGCATGTACCTTGCACATGTTACCCTGAGTGGTATGAGTGACTGGATGCATATAGCACTATCATAAAATGTTGGCTAACTGACTTTTTTTTCCCCACTGTTTGCTTCCAAAGAAGGATCAATGATAAGGAAAAGGAAACTGTAATATATGCATAAATAAATAAAGTGATTTTCAAATACTGTAAACTAGACATCCCATTTAAGAATAATCATGTGATTAAAAACTAAATCTAAGCTTCCAACTCAGAGCTATGCTCAATCTTACAATTTTGTGTATCTTTTCTACCAGCATCATTACAGTGAGATTCCTATTAACATATCATTAGAATCAGTAGATATTACAGAATGTTCAATGTGCTGTATTGGTTATTCTCACTCCGCTAATGTAATGGTGGGCACTTTCATCCCCAGCCTGAGGCATACATGATATAAACTCACATTTATACTGAAGAAGTTTGATTAATTTATCTGCCAGCATAATCATAGTATTTGGAGACACTGTGCACCTTGATGGTGAGCTGTGACAAGCTGTTTTTTTAATTAAACATTAGCAAGAAACTCTGTTTGCACAAGATTCTGTGACATTGTTTAAACAACTGTCAGGTCTGTTGGCACGTTGGGTTGAACAAGGCTGTGAGCGGTATTGCCGAGGTAGTTTTATGGTATGTGGCAGTGGATCTTGCTAACTTTTGACCATGGGCCAAATTTCATCGTTAAGGTCTCTGCGAAAGGCTGTATTATTTGGCATATTGGCATATTAGGTCATCAGCAGGTCTTTACTCAGTTAATTTGCCAGAATGTGTCAGTTATTTTGGCACACATCATCATGGTGGTTGTATGCCAAGATGTCACTAAGTCAGTCCCAGCAGCTTGAAGCTGTGCTGGTCCTAAAAGTGGAAGTGGGATTTTGACTGATTTCAGACATTTTGAAGTGAGATTTATTTATTTTTTAAATGGCAGTAGGGACCATTAAGAATGTAGGAGAAGGCCAGAAGTGAACCTTGGCCAATTGGTGCCTTCCCTGGAGCTACTCACACAAGCATTCCTCACCAACATCAGGGTTGCACAATCAGACCCCATCCAGAAGTCAATAGGACTTACTCATATGCTTAATTTTAAGCATATCTGTAAGTGTTTTACTGGATGAAGGGCAATAATGAATAGCAAGGCTATGGGCATATAGTAGGAAGTCCTTTGCTAGAAGAATGCTTGCACTGATTGAAGTCATTTAGGCAAAGGGAGCACTTTGTGTAGTATCCTATCTACAGTAATGGGAAAGGACGAGAAAAAAGGCTGGAAACAAAAGAGGAACAATAATATGCTTCCTTCTTATTTTACTCTATTCCAAAACCAGATTACTTTCAAGTACCTTCTGCCCTTGTTATTCAACTTTCAAGTCTGCTCCCAGAGCTTGCACTGGATATATTATACATTTAGAGGTTACAGTAAACCTCTTTATCGCTTTAGGAAAGAGATTTAACATTAGCATGGATATTTGTCCAAAAAATCTCTGATGATTATATATATCAGAGATTTAAAGTCCTTAAATATAAGATGTTTTCATTTCAGCAATAAAGATTTCCAGTTGAATACTACTAAAAACAAAACAAATGCTATATCATGAATGATTAGGTTCATGAAAACTATTTTTAAGACTGTAGTTAACTGAAGGACATTAAGATGTGTAGATCATTTCTGATAATGAAATTAATTCACAGACCTCAAAGTTAGAGCTTTGGTATACTAGTACATTTATATTCTCAAATGGGTGTCTACAATTTATTGAAGAAAGGTCACTTCAATCATAGTAGAGTGACCTCTGAAAAGCAAGAATACTACAAATATAATCATGTTAACAAGCATATTGAAAAACATAATTTAGACTCTCAGACCTTAAGGCCGGAAGAGGTCATCATGATGTGCAGATCACAGGCCTCACAACCTCACTCATAACCTCTTGCTGAATTACTGAAGTCCATAAGGCCAGCAAGTCAGTAAGAGTGAACTCTCAGTGCAATGCAAAGGGATGGTCAAAAACCTCTGCCATTGATCAGTTTGTGAATATAAGTTAATTGGTTTCATATGAATATAAACCCAACTATTTCAGACTTCTCTCACAACCAGCACTGCTTTGAGCTAGCTGCGAGCTACAAGAACATTCTGGTTACTGACATTCAGATAAGCATACCAAGTAGCTCACTTTGCTGTGAAATTTGCAAATCCTATCACAAGTAGCCTTTGAACAGGTGAAAGGTTTTCTTAGGCCAGATCTGTATTATTCACATGTTTCACCCATCTAGCAGCTATTTAGTAGCAGTTCCGGGGGAAAAAAAATAAACACAGGAAAGTGGTTCTATTCTGTATGCTCACACAGAACTCAATCCCGAGAGTTGTTCTGTACCTCAGCACTGACTGATAGCAACTGAAGTTACAAGAGCTCAGTGCCTCCCATAGGTGCTCCGCATTTGTAGGATCAGGCCCCCAGGAATCCAAAGGGTCATGTGCTTCCCTCAGCTGAGTGAGAGAATTATTTTTCCTCTTCTTTATAGAAAAGAACCAGTAAACACCAAAGTAGGTCAAACGTCAACTGTAATTCCATAGTTACCATAGTTGTGTGCTGTGCCAGATGTAAGAAATATGAGAGCACCATAATATGGAGAGGAAATTTTCTTCAATTTCTTCATACAATTACTGGAAAAAACACATAACTTACGGCACTTGCTCTGTTATTGCACATTACTTTTCTCAGTGAATCTCAACTTTATGCATGCACTCCTGTGACTTTGTAACCTGTCCATGAGAGCATCTACAGTCAGAAATAATTCCCCCTGGGAAGTGTTGGAAGCCTTGTTGTTTGGGTCTAGAGGTGTGTCTAAACCAAAATCCTGGATGTGGAAGTTGTGATTGGCTCCTATCCCTGTACTGCATGAAACCAAAACCACAGATCCAAATGACCCTAAGCTTTGGGAAGTTTTTCAGGTCAGTCCTATTGCTACTAGGATGTTTAAATTAGACTGCACTAGAACATGTACCAGAGGGAGAAGCCAGCATTGGCACTGAGGTGGACTTGGTGATACCATGGCTTTTTTTCTAGTTTCAGTTCCTATGATTTTATGAAGATGGTTATTTTTTCCATTTACATGTGTACACATCATATGGTTCCATGGGGCACAACATATCAATGGAATGACACTGGAAGAGACTAAGTGTCCCAATGTAAGAGTCAGTTGCAAAGATTAAAATGCTGGCAGTCCTCCCAATTACTGAAAATAAGCTGCTTCTTTTTTTTTTTTACTACATACATATTCATTTCCTCCTCCTAAATTTGAAGAGTGGAAGATCCTTTAGTCCAATTCACCAGGTCTATTAAATATTTTGCAGAACAACCTTATTTTGTCTAGAGATGGAAAAGTTATTTGCAATATAAGGAAATTTAAGCAGCCTCATCATGGCATGGAATCATATTTACCTTCTTGGTGGGGTGGGGAAAAAGAGGAAGAAGACTGATATAATCTAAAAAGCAAGGCTCAGAGGACAGACTTTCTAATCAATCTTCTAGGGAGAAGAGGCGTCTTCATTTGGATGTGGATTGATATGGTAAAGGGAGAACCTTAAAAGATGCTGACAAATAGAAGGGATCCTGAGGGATAATCTCTAAAATGTGGACAAATTCCAAGAAAATAGAAAGAATACTGCATTTGTAATTCTATGAATCTTGGGAATTCTAAGCACATTGTCCCCATTACAACCATCCCTGATGTAACTGTTACAATGTGCTTGTGGGGAGGATCCGTAGATGAGTACAAAAGAAAATGTTTGAAATGGATTACGATAGACAGGTTCTAAATGAAGTTCTTTATTTATAATCTGATTTGTATACTCCATTACCATTATTATACACACGCATTATTTTTGTGCATACTACTACAAACAGGAGTCTAAGTATCTGGGCTTGAATCTGAATCTCTCCTATTGTGTCAGATTCCGATCTTTCTTATACTGGTGTTAGTGCAAGCAGAATCTGGCCCATTGCTTCTTTTGGCAGTTACTCTGTATCCAGAGCTTGTCTTTGAATGATCTAACATCCATCAAATGTACAGTTTATTAGCAAAGCTGACCACTGCACAGCTATTAAGTGTTATGTTCCACACTCTAAGGGGCCTCAGCTCTGCCCCCGGATGTGGGCACACAACTTCTATTAACTTTATCAGACTTAACATGTGTATCTGAATGTACACGGCTCTCATCTGGCTGGCTGTAACTATATGAGGTACATTTGTAAATCAGTCATGAAAGACATCTCCAGGTAATAAAGGAGTGAAATGAAACAATTATGGGAGCAAAGATGAGAAATCTTGGTCTTGTTATATATCTGGAGCCAGCGGAGAAGGAGATAGATGGACTGACACAGAGGGAGTTGATAGACACACAGCTGTGTGCTGTGCCTGCTTTATTGTTCTGGCTTCAAAGCTGAAACTAACACGAAAGTGAGGTTTTGCAATGCAGAGAATTCAGACATTTAAAAGGACAGGACAGCATAGGGTTTGTCAATGAAATTCTAGAACTAGTGATTGAATAAAAATATTCACACCTTTATTTGCATTTATTTAGTTAGTTTTGAAATAATAAAGGCTCCTATCCAAGCTCTTAGATGCTCCCATATAATTAAACATACAATAAATATAACTGAATAAACCTCAGCAGCATTGAAATCACTTCCACAGGAATTTGGCTGGGGAGCCCTGCATCCTTTACCCTTTCATCATCTAAGAGGCACAATCTTGGCCATCTCCAGAAACCTTATTGAACAGATGTGTTTTGTGGCATGCCTGACAAGTCACAAAACATTAAAATAGAAACTTCAAAAATAAAGCTTGCATGTTAAGCAGAAAAACTCCAAAGTCTAAACTCCAAACTCTCACGTTTCATCCTTGGCCAAATTCTGACAGCTGCAAGTCCCACCACCTTCTATTTAGCTCTTTGTGAACTGTAGGTGTTCATTACTGCTCAAAATTTGGCCCATAGATTCTTCTGCAAGTCCATAGATTCATAGGCTTTAAGGTTGGAAGAGGCCATAATGATATAGTCTGGCTTTCCACAAAATGCAAGCCACAGACGTTTGCACACAGTGATTACTGCACAAACTGTGCTGTGAAGATCCCATACAACCACTTAATTGAACCCACTATTTTGTACATGGTGTATGTGGCAAAGAATCACTGCTTATAAGTTGAAGGCAGTTATGCTCTGTCTTCAGAGAAGGCTATAAACTGTAACGCAATAGAGAGAATGTCTACAAATTCGTTGTATTTTTTTTTCCCAAGCACCACCAGAAGTGGGATAGGGGAGGAAAAGAATTTAACATTTTTCTTTTGTACTTATTTGTGGTTCTGATCAAAAAGTTGTGGGATGTTTAGAAAAATGGAAACAATCACTTGGATAATAACTCTCCACTAATAACTATCTGATGTGGCTTCCACTGTGCTGCAAGTGAGCAACATCTTGAAATCCAACACCTCTGGCTAACTTCACATCCTGCTAAAATAATTTTCTCTGCTGTGCTTCCTTTTCTCAGAAAGATTTTAGTGCCTGGCTTCTTTCGAGGGGAGTAAGGAAACACAAGCTATATCAATCTGTATTATTGCAGAAGCTTTCAGTAGTGTGGACTTTCGTGTAAGATCTGCCCTGTTTGTTATAGTTTTGAATGCTATATTCCGCCTTTGTCGGTACTGCAAAGCAGGAAAGAAGGAGAAGATTCTTGGTCTGCATTTGGAAATTAAAACTAATAACAATGCATTACAAAATGAGTCATTTATGCCAAAATTCTGGAAACCCACACTATACCCAAACAATTGTTTTTTATGCAAGTTTTCTATGAACGGCTGGGTTGGAGAGGCAGAGAGAGGGAAGAAATCCCAGGGCCCGAATATTAGGACAAGAAGAGCTGCCACTTCCCTTTTATGCCCACTGATCCAAACACCCCGGAAGTCAAGAGGAGCCTTTCCACTGATGTCAGTAGGCTGTTTGAGCCATTATGCCCTACTCGGGTATTTGGCAACTGAATCAACAAAAGTGCAGATCTAGGGGTCCTGTCCCTGCCCCTCTTCTCTGTGCTGGCTTGTTTGGAACCCACATGTGAGGTTACTGTGCACATCTCTGTTGAGCATGACAGCTGTAAGTGGGTGCAGTGAGGCAAGAGTGAATTTCACCTTACAGAGTTTGTGTTATCTGTGGTTCTTCCATGCTCCTGAAAAGGATTAGCGGTAGTCATCTCTATGTGGTGGCTAAGGCTGCAGTTTGGGCACTCAAGCTGCACCCTCAGGCTTGAGAGAGCAAACTGCAGCCCAAACTACTGGAGCCTACTAGTGCAAGTCTGTCTACCCAGACTAGGAGGAGTGTCTCTAGCTTCAGGGCAGACATACCCTCTGAAAGTGGCGGGGGGATGACAGTCGTGTAGCTGCTTCATTAAGAGTACAGAGTCTTGTCAGATAAGAAATCACAAGCACTTATTCCATTAGAGTGCTTGACTCTGACACAGAACATACATGACCTTAGCAACAGCAAAAACTAAAGGGATGTCTCATTAAAGCAGCCTTTGTTAAAACATCTTACCTATAATATAATATTTTCGAAGAGTAGGGAGTCGCTCGAGAACATGATCTCACCATTCGCTTTATTGAAAATGGTTCCAGAGCATGAAGCCATTCTGATCCTGCTGTCATCTTTAATTAACTTTTTGCCCAGCCCAGGAAATACTCCAAAATATGACTCTAATTGTGGTCTTTAAATTGAATTTTAGATTAAACCAAATGATCCTCAATTTTAAGGTAGCAATTGTAATCTTGGGTGTGCAGCACGCACTGCTGACTCTCTTCTCTTTTTTCTTAGGGATGTATTCATACTGCATAGCAGGGACTATTTAACAATGCTTTCCATGTATCTAAGGTACATGAAAGCAATCTCAAGCAACAAAGTGCATTTAAGAACCTGTTTGATTTCCAGACATTCATCACTCACATTACAGAAAACTGCTTGACAGTGGGTACAATTAAAACATTTTTTCTTACCAGTCTAAAAGAAATTCCTTGTTTGAGAGAGTTTCTTTAGACCTGAGAATATCCCGACAACAGGTAAAAATTTAAAAACAGTAAAAACTTGAAGTGTACCCCAATATTTCCAACCTTTTACACAGTGAGGTACTTTGATTTCTGTGGGCCTTTCATTGTTTTTTGTAGATGCAATTTATACTTATTAATGCAGTTGTATTATATAATAAACCTTTCCTGTATAGGTTTTAATGATGACCCAAATTAAGTGCATACTAGCATGTAATTTTACTCATCTTGGGCCAAACTAGTATATCCTTGTTCATACTGAGTAGTACCTTATTCCACAAATAATCCTACTAAAATCAAAGGGACTACTTGTACAGCATGATGTCACTGTACATGACTTAGAAGCTCAGAAGCCTTGCCCTAGAGATCTCATCCTACATTCGCCGCAGTTTCAATCTGAGCTGGGGTGTGCAAGTTACACAGGGGAAGAGCTCATGTCATACCACTGCACAGTAATATCAAGTAATTGCTCTTATCAGGGGTCTCAGCAAACTTTTAGATCTTGGAATGCCATGAGTATGTGTTCCTATTATTGTGTCTGAGTAGTGACTCAGAAGTGAATGCGAGTTACCATTGTAAAATATAAAGTAAATTATTTTCAAGTAAAACCTCTTAAATATGACCTATCCTCGTTCTATCTCCTCTGCAGTGAGCATATGAAAAAAATATAACACATTGTGGAACTTAGACAGAAATGTAGAGGCCAAATTGTTCTCCAGCAAGTCTGCCTTGTCAAAAAATAAGTGTGAGCTCAGAGCAACAGTAAAAACATGTTACTTGTGCTTTATTCCACCAAAACAGCATCTCTTGTTTCACTACTAAAATATATCCATTTACTTTGAAAAAATGCAGTCAGATGCCCCCCACCCAAAAAATAGAATTTGTAGTTTGTTAGAAAGGAGGGGATAATTGTAGAACACATTATTGAAATGCTTTGGCAACCAAAATGGCATTATATAAGGGCATAAGGAAAACACAAAGGCTGTGGCTACACTTGCATTTCAAAGCGCTGCCGCGGCAGCGCTTTGAAGCGCTAAGTGTAGTCAAAGCGCCAGCTCTGGGAGAAAACTCTCCCAGCGCTGTCCGTACTCCACCTCCCTGCGGGAATGACACTCCCAGCGCTGGCTGCTTACTACACTGGCGCGCTTTGCTACGCAGCGCTGCAGAGGGTGTGTTTTCACACCCTGCTGCAGCGCTGCAAATTTGTAAGTGTAGCCAAGCCCAAAGATGCATTTTGCAAGGCAAAGTAATATAGGAAAAGCAGAGTCCCATAACCTGCCTGCTAGCTTTTTTATTAACCACTGAGTGATTTCAGCCAGATCTAAGCAATAAAATGTCTGAAGCTGAATAACTCAGGCATTGATTATGTGACAGACCCAGGCCAGTGGGGTACAGGAGTCTGGTCGAGGGCAAATATACTGGTCACTGGATGAGTAGTTTTCTGTTCCCTGAGTGACCAGAGCAGGGGCTGCACTAGAGTAATCAGGAACCTGCTAGAACCAATTAAGGCAGCCAGGCTGATTAGATCACCTGCAGCCAATCAAGGCAGGCTAATCAGAGCACCTGGGTTTAAAAAGGAGCTCACTCCAGTCAGGCGAGGAGGAGCCAGAGGAGAGGAAGTGTGTGTGAGGAGCTGGGAGCAAGAGGCGCAAGGAGCTGAGAGTGAGAGGGTGTGCTGCTGGAGGACTAAGGAGTACAAGCGTTATCAGACACCAGGAGGAAGGTCCTGTGGTGAGGATAAAGATGGTGTTTGGAGGAGGCCATGGGGAAGTAGCCCAGGGAGGTGTAGCTGTCATGCAGCTGTTACAGGAGGCACTATAGACAGCTGCAATCCACAGGGCTCTGGGCTGAAACCCGGAGTAGAGGGTGGGCCCGGGTTCCCCACAAACCTCCCAATTCCTGATCAGACACAGGAGGAGTTGACCCAGACTGTGGGGAAGATCACTGAGGTGAGCAAATCTGCCAATAAGCGCAGGACCCACCAAGGTAGAGGAGGAACTTTGTCACAATTAAGTAAGGGTGAATTATAGGCTTCTTTCCTCTTGCCCTTAATTTAGGGCCAAAATCTTGTGTCTTTATTGTGAGCATTTGGGAGAAGGCTAGGAAACCTTTGTGCAGTAAGTATTCTAACTTGGATAAGCAGGAAATGCTCAGGTAAATGACTAAGCTTTAAAAGGTTAATTATCATTAATCATTATGAGAAGCAGGCTTATTATAACTTCAGAATAAATGTTTTGCTGACAAGCAACATTTTTGAAATTGACCTCTTGCCCATGCTTATATACTGTCGGCTGTGAGTAATGTGGAAATTAATAATTTTAGCAATGAATTATAATGTCGTTTTTCTCCCAAAGTTTTCTCTCTCTCTCTGTCTCTCTGTCTCTTTCCATTCAAAATGTAAAGACATTAGCTGAAGTAAGTTACTGTAGGTGTCTGTTACAGAGGTAATCACCTGACAATATTTTATCAATGTGTTCTATTGAACTGAACATTGAAAGAGTTCAAAGGATACGCATGCATTTTATATATCCTTTAAAATGTTTGAAATATTCAGTCGTGCTTTATTTTGTTTCTGGACAATTTTTCTGAAATCTGACAACTGCTGGTCTCTAGTTAGGGCTTGTCTTCTCTACTGGGGTAAGTCAACCCAAGTTACGCTACTCCAGCGTTGACTTACCCTGGTGTCTTCACTGCACTGTGTCGACTGGAGATGCTATCCCATCGACTTACCTTACTCTTCTCGGGGAGCTGGAGTACTGGAGTTGACTGGAGAGAGCTCTGCCTTCAAATTTTGCGGGTCTTCAGTAGACCCGCTAAATCAACACCTGCTGCATCGATTGCAGCAGTGTCGATTTCCCTGTTAGTGAAGACAAGCCCTGTTACAGAGCTAATCATCTGACAATATTTTATCAATGTGTTTTATTGAGCTGAACATTGAAAGAATTCAAAGGATACACATGCATTTTATATATCTCTCAAAAAATGTTTGAAATATTCCGTAGTGCTTTATTTGTTTTGTGGACAATTTTTCTGAAATGGGAGAGCTGCTGGTCTCTAGAATCTGATTCACATTCTGAATTCTTCATGTGCTTCATGAAACTCTATCAGAAATGTACCCAGATTCTAATGCTTTGCATGCTGGCTGTAACAGACATACCCATGCTTCCCAGCCGGTGGCCATTTTACATAGCACCCATTATCTCCAGGGGAGGCAGACTGCATTTGATGAGTGTTTCTGTGTGTGAGAGAGGGGAAATCTGGAGTAGACATTAGAGAAGAGCAAAATCCAGTCCGTGGTTAAATAGGTATATCTAATACAAGTCTTTAGTCAGGAAATGAGATTAATTTTATAGAAGCTGCTAAAATAAACAGCAATGTTCGAAGCTGTTGACTATACAGTGTTGCTGCCTTGTCTGTGGGATCTGGACAGGACTATTCTTCAGTGGCTCAGTTACTTGCTTTTTCAGGCATCTCGGTGGGCCATGTTACGTAATTGCTCATCCACCCTGAGGGTCCTTTCTCAGCAGGATTTTGTTCTATCTTTCTAATTTAAACATTTCTAGATGCCTGCCACTGGAATATGTTCTGTTGGCCCTCCTGTTGTGAGGTCGCTAGAGGAAATACCAAGAGATTTCGTATTATATTGTCATCCTTAGGCTGATGACAAGGGCTGCTGTTATGACCTAGGATAAAAAGATCCTGTGACTTTTTTCCCCTTATTAACATTTTTTTTTAAATTGAGTATCAGAGAGGTAGCCATGTTAGTCTGGATCTGTAAAAGCAGCAAAGAGTCCTGTGGCACCTTATAGACTAACAGATGTATTGGAGCATGAGCTTTCGTGGGTAATACCCACTTCGTCGGATGCATGCCGACAATTTTTTTTAAATTGTGTGTCTGAAATGCAAAGAAGTGAAATGTTAATCTGTCGTTCTTGTTGCTGGTGTGGAGTAGGTGTAGGTAGGAGCAATGAGAACACAGAAGCACTTGTTATTTCAACAAGAGTAACTACTTTATTACAGACAACTTGGAAATGATACAGATAGTAAGCACTACTTCCACATGTAGTAAAACCTTCTGGATTAACTCCTTAATCCAGACACAATATGTGTGTGCCAGCACAATTGTTCCTATAGCACCATAAATGTTAATAGAACACTCCTGCCAAATGCTAATATACCACCTCCCCCAAAGGTTCAAAGATAAGCGCTGAAGACCAGGAGACCAAGGGGATGAAAAAATGAGGGATGTTCCCAGGGACCATCAAGCATAATTGTATGACCATTGGGGAGATCTGGGGAGATTTTCAGAAAGGAAACCCTATTCAAACACAAAGCTGAACACGATGTTTTCTAAGATGCTGCTGAAAACAAAGCCCTCCTGGCACACTTAATAAATACACTTTGTGTTCAAATAAATAAATAAAATAAATAAAACCTCTACTGCCATATATTGTGTGAGGATGGTTAAAATTTTCAATGGGCTTTAGGAGTCTAAGTCACTTTGATGTGTTAGCCATATTTACCTCTAGATTTGTCTTCTCTACTGTAATGTTATTTATCCTGTAATGTTTATATAGATGGTGGTTTTAATTCCTAGTTTCATTCTTACATCTGATAGCCTGAACTTCATGATCTTATTGTCTGCTAATAGCTAAATCTATTCAGATCATTCTGAATTTACTATTTGCTTGCTATTTCCCAATCAGAAAGTGTAATCTCTTCTGTAAGGTCCTCAAAATACAAGTTGTTGGTTTTTTAAAGTTAATCTAATACTACTTTGGAGCCCCTTTGTTACCCTCCTGCTCTGACTTTTTTTGCAATACCTTCTAAGTTTCCTAATTATGCAAATTCAGGACTGGACCTTTGATAAAAAAACAAAAACAAGTATAATATCCTTTAAGAGTAAGTTGCTAGTGCAGAATCCGTGCCTAGCAGTGTGTTTAATTTGCACACACAAGTACTTCAGCTGCCCACGCAGTTGTAATCAGAGAATGCTGCTTAACTTGCAGTCGTGCTGGGGCCCTGCCACTCCAGGGACTGGCTCAGATGCCAGTGTAATCTTTATTGCTCATATTCCAGTGCTGTGTGGTGTAAAGTGAGGGTCTGCTTTATGTTTATGAAGCATTCCATGGCAATAACAATACGTGCTAAAGTACAGGGATGCTAATCAAATTACTTCATCTATTAGCACAGATGGGCTGTAGTATTAAAATTAATATCTAGGGATTGGGGTGTTCAGAGAAGTGGTTTAGCACATTATGAAGGCAAGCTTCAAACATAACATTGGGATACTAATTGGGATCCAGATTTGGGGATTTTTTAAATGTATGGCTCACGTTTCTTGTCCATCTTTATAGGTCACTGGAGTCTGAAACTTTAGCATCCTCTTTCACAATGAAGTAAATCCAAATCAAGACCAAATTCATACTCTGAAATTCTCTCAAATATTATTTCACATTATGAACCATGCAAACATTTCTATTGTAGTAAAATAGCATATTTACCAGAGTTTCTCTGTCTCTCTCTTTTATTTTGCATAAGATTGTGCTCAAGTCCCAAGTCCTGCAAAAGAAGTGCAATATAGATTCAGACATAGTAAATCAGCTAAAAGAAGGTGGTCATTAAACAGATTAAAATTCAGGAAAATTACCCAAATATAAATAATTAGATTAAATGATTCAGCTACAGTATATTATCCTGATGACTCTGGAAATATTTGGATTATAACAGTACTAATATTGTGCAAATCATATGATTAAGCAGAACATTACAAATCCTTTTTTCCTTCCCACTCCCCAGTTCCCCTTTCTTTAAGAGTTTGCAATTTCAATTCCTCTAAGGTTTAATAAACAGTTACCTCAATAAAGGCAATTTCAGACATTCTGCACCAATCTGCATTTTGATGTGGTGCAGCATGAAACCTTATCTCAGTGCGGCATGTTTGCAGAAATAACAATGTTTAAATAATGTCTGAAATGGAGCATAAAAATCTTTTGTAACTAAAATGAACGTATTGAGGAATCTTAAGCTCAGTTCCTGTTACTACTTTGATATTTCCTTTCTGTGGCTGACACTTATACATCATACCCTCTGCAAAGCATTTCTAAAAAAAAATTTTTTTTAAATTGCATATTTTGATTTAGGTCTGTGTTACATATACTTTCCATATCATTCCACTGACTGCCAAACTTTGGCTTTAATGCTCTAGCTGTTTCATGAAGTTTCATTTTTTAAAAAAAGTATATTAATATATCATTCTATTTTTGACTGAGCCTCCCAATCCAAAAGTATTACTTCTGTATGGCACTGTTCTCAATGTATAATCTCTTGAATGAAAATGTTGGTGTGATTCTTATGTGTAGGGATTTTTCCCCACTGTATACCATAGTGGGGAATCACAATATGTTTTTAGAAAATTAAATGGTTGGTTTCCTGCATCAATTTATTTGGTCTTTCTGTTGATTTCAATTGGCTATTTTTATTGGGGCCTTTAAGAATTACTATTAATTATGCCTTTACCTGCTACCTTGTTATTAATGAAAGAAGAATTATCTGTGTATGCACCTATTCTTTTACTCAAAACTGATGTTCACCACATTTCTACTACACCAGTGTAACTCCCATGGATGCTACAGTGGATGAGAATTAAGGTAACATGCATCAATGGATGGATGTCCAGAGGAACCATCAACGGAAGGAAAGTGTGTGTGTGTGTGTGTGGATGCACAGTAGTTCCCACAGACATAAGTGAGTGAACTTTATAATGTAGACAGCCCTGCCAAGAATTTTCCTCAGATTCCCTCATTCCTCCCACATGGCTTCCTGGTAATAGGATGATCAGATGTGCAGTTTCCAAGCGAAACACCCGCTCAAAAAGGGAACCTGACGGCTCTGGTCAGTACCACTAACTGGACCATTAGAAGTCTGGTCGGGGTGCTGAGGCAGGCTAGTCCCTACTTATCTTGGCAGGCACTGCTGCACCCCAGAACAAGCAGCCAGCAGGTCCAACTCCTAGGTGGGGGAGCACAGGGCTCTTCATGCTGCCCCCGCCTCGAGTACTGGCTCCACGCTCCCATTGGCCAATGGGAGTGAGAGCTGTGCGTGGAGCTTCCTGGCCACCTGCCCCCACTTTGGAGCCAGACCTGTTGGTTGTTTGCTGTTTTCGGGGCACGCGCAGTGCAGTGCCAGCATAGGCGCAGGAAGTAGGGGTGCCGGGGGTGCTTCCTACACCTATGCCCTGCTCACGGCCCTCTGCCCCCCAACCCCTCACCTCACCATGAGGGGTGCTGGGGCTTGGGTCCTGGCTGCTGGCCCTGGGGCCCCATGCCGGCCCCATCCCCGCTCCCAGGCCTCCACTCCCGGGGCCTGCTGGCCCCACATGTGGGGCTCTGCTCCTGGGGCCCCAGCTACTGGCCCCATGCCCAGAGCTCTCACCCCTTCCCACACCCCAACCCTCTGCCTCAACCTGCAGCCTCCTCCCACACTCCGAATCCCTCGACCCCAGCCTGGAGCTCCCTACTACACCCCAAACCCCTCATTCCCCAGCCCTACTCCAGAGTCAGCAACCCCAACAGGAGCCCTCACCCCGTCCCACACCCCAACTCCCTGTCCCAGCCCGTAGCCCCCTCCCGCACCCAGAATGTCTAATTTCTGGCCCCACCCCAGAGCCCGCAACCCAAGTAAGAACCCTCACCTCCTCCCGCACTGCAATCCCCTGCCCCAGCCCAGTGAAAGTGAGTGAGGGTGGGGAGAGCAAGCCACTAAGGGAGGGGGAGTGCAGTGAGTGGGGCAGGGCCTTGGGGAAGGGGCGAGGGTAGGGTGTTTGGTTTTGTGCACCTAGAAAGTTGGCAACCTAGCTGGTAAAAAATGTAAAGTAACAGTACTCATTCTTACATCTGGCCTGTCAAAGCATGGGTAGTACAGCCAGGGTTTGAATTAATTCAGCATATCCAGTAGGCACCCTTTGCTGGAGAGGCCACAGAGATTAAAGTTGCCCTCTCCCAGCAGAACCCTTGTAGAGGATTGTGGTGATGTGAATCATTACATGGTGCAGCATAATATGAAAAAATAGATAATTTGGCCTTGCCTCATATCTGTGCATTTTACAGAATCCCCTGTGCATTTTTCTATGCATATTCCTCTCCGACATGGTCTTGCTTGGGCTATTTTAATATAAAAAAATCAATAACAAATCCTTCATTTTTAGAAGCAGTTGCTAATGATGCTCAATATTTTCATCATTAGTGAACACCCTATCTCTTCTTAATCAATACAGTGTAAACCATGCACAAGCACTGAGGATTTACACGTCCCTTTCAAACGGAGCACCCCATTTAGAAAGAATTAATTTTTCATCTGAAGGGTAATCATGCCTAATCATTTTTAGATTTGTTTATACTTTAAAATCACATCCATCAAAATAGTGTCAATAGAACAATTATAGTCCACCCTTATTAGGAGATTCTTATTTATAGCACCATCCCTCCTATGACTCTTCTACCTTCACTGATTCATAACAAGAGTCGAGCAAGTATATCTGTAGTCTTTAAAAATCTAGAGATATTTTTTCTTGTTTTACATAAACACAAAAATCCACACTTTTCCCTCAGGAAATATATATAGCGAGAGAAGCAAAGGAAGGCTTTCATATATGAAGAGAGAGGAATGTATAAACCCAGGCTATCCTCCTGTAGAGTATAGAAACTTAGCTGTTATACTTGTATAAACCCATCAAACTAAGACGCTTTTTTAATACATTTTTAATAATGCCCCCTCACTGATTCCCATGCAACTTTCTGCTGGCTTTGTTTAAGAAGTATTTTAACATTCTGGAAAGTCAGGAAAAGTGTGTATAAGACTTCTAATGGTTACCACCAGGTTACTGGCAGAGCTGGTAGAATAATAATCATCAAATATTTTATTCACTCAATATTTTTGTCATTATTTGACTGTCTTAGAGTGTAAAAACTACCATAGAGATGCACATATATATATTATGATTTTTAAATATATAGAGATAATATTTATGAATATTTTTTTATTATTCACCATCATCAAATATACATAGTCTATTAAGGACTGTTGAGTCAGCCAGAGTAACCACGGTTGATGGCATAACACCAGGCATCATGAATTCACTCAGCTGCAGTTAAAAGATACCGCAAGAAAATCATAGATTATGTAAGACATACTATAAAGAAGACTTTGGTTAAGTCCTTAAGAATATGTTAGTTGGAGCAAGCTCAGCAGTGTTTAAAAAAAATATCAAATAAGGGCAGTAAGGGTAAGATCCAAACATTTAGCATTTGTTTTTTCTAATCTAAAAGTGAACATTGTGAATATTGAGTGGTAGCCTATAAGTCTTCTATTTTGGTGCCCACGGCAAACAGCAGGGTTCAAGTCATCCATTTCATTTTACTTTTCAACTAAACGTTGAGAGGTTGGAACAACTTGTTATATTTGCACTATCATGGCAATAGATAGTGGAATGGATGCTATGTTGCCCTGCACATTGTTCAGTCGTCTACACCAAGGAAGTGAATGTAAACCACTGCCAAGCTGATTTGGCAGCATTTTACAGTCACACTGACCTGGTGTAAATGATTATACAAGGTAGGGACACTGGAGATTCAGGCCAGTGAGTATGTGCTGGCATACAATAGCATGCCCTAGCTAGTTTACAGGGGATTGGAATAGATACTCAGCTTCACACCTTCCCAGGTTGAATAAAGATCCCCCATATGACTCTCTTGTTCAGCCTTATCTTATAATGCATAATGCACATTAAAGAGGGCATTTGTATATTCTGAAAGGTTTTCTATGTACTTGGTGTTCAGATCCGGCTAAAATAAACAGTCTTTTTCCTTATTGCTTAGTGCAACAAACAGCAGTTATCCAGCACGTTTGGTAGTTTACACAGTCTGTATTCCCTATACATTGTTCTGGGATTTTTATTTCATACATCATTTCATAGTCACAGCTGTATAATCATAAATCAAATATATAGAGCATAGCATGGCATTGAGGATGCATTGTGCATGTTCACTACATGCTGAAGAAAATCAGGTAGAGAACAGTATTTTTTACCAAAGCTTGCCAAAGTCAACTTCTATAAATTCTAAGCCAAATTCTATAAACATCACATACTTTCCTAACATTTCTAGACTATTCATCAAATAAACAGTATTCTGTTGATATACACACAGAGAAGATTTGGTTTTCTTGGATACATCTGAGCCATTCTCTGCTAATATAAAAATGTCCAGGTGATCCATATCTAAACTGTACTTAGAAAAGACACTAATACTCTTGCAGCTATTGCTGTTGAGTCCAGAATACCATCTATTGTGGTGGGCAGTATCTTGCCTACATAAACCTACCCTCCATGGTTTGTCAGACGGACAGAACAAAGGACATGCTGCAGCAAAAACACAGGTCTCTGCTACTTCAGCTAATGGCATAATTGCTACAGTTGGTAGTAATAGTAGGCTTTTATCATCCGTGTGCCCCAGCTTCTAGAAGGTGACACAAAATGGCACTTATCCAACAGGTTATATATACCTTGTTTTTTTATCAGGGTTCTGAACTCAGCAACAGAGCTTCTGATTTATTTATCCCTTCATTAAGTGAAAAAGGAAGCTCCAGACAGACTTTGGTATTGTTCAGTCAAACGAGTGATTTTTCTGAGGTTGGCAGCCAGAAGAGAGACACTGCGCTGTTCCTCAGATGTTCTTTAGTTGGGAGGAACTTGTATAATGATGCACAGAAGCACAACAGATACTTCCTAGGCTGTAGCATGCTTTTCTAATGCAGGTTCACTTGTTATAACAGAAGAACCTGCAGAGTGGTGCCCAGAGCAGAGGCTATAGACATGTCAATTAATTTTCTGTCTAGAATTCTTTTATCTTCATGTGTGAATGTGGGACTGTTTTATTCCAGACCATTAGCTGTGAAGGCTGAGGAGATAAAAGACCTCACAGACACAGAGTTTAAGGCCAGAAGGGACCACTAAATCATCTAGTCTGACCTCCTTTATATCACAGGCCACTACCACTGCCTAGCACCCACACATTAACCTCTACAAGCAAAAGGAGACCAAAGTATTACAATCCACAGGAAACTAGACCATTATGTGCCATAGGCAGATAATAGGATGGACTGAGGTACACCAGTGCTTGAGGTCCCTGCAATGGCAGGAAAATGACCTTAAGTGATCTACATCTCTTTTTGACTGGGAAGGCCAGACCGTTTTATTTACCCCCCCCCCTCTTTTTTCAGGGGGAGATTACCTGCTACTTTTGCTGCATGTATATGTGAATTGGTGCAGCACCATGGATGTGCATGGTGCAAGTCAGGTCCCCATCTGGAAGAATTAAATGCAGATCAAGTGGAAGGAGTGCGTGGATGCAACATACTAGCAAAGGGGCTGAGATGTTAATGTAACCCCCCTTTCTTCCCTGGGTTACTTGGGAGCAGGCAACACTCACCTGTGTGCCTGGGCATCTGATGATGTTGACATTAAAGGAGATCCTGAGTATCCCAGTGGTGATGTTGGAATCCTCTATCCACCCCTCTGCTGCAGTCCCTTTACTCCTAAAGGAAGTTAAAGTTGGCGGTGCCTCCACTTGGCTGGTCCCTGTACACACTCAATGGTGTGACTTGAACCTCCAGGAATAAAATCCTTCAATAGTAATAATAACCTGTGGCATGGGCATAACTCAGAAATACCAATTATAAATAATATACATCCAATATATTTAAATTAGAGTTAACACACCTTTACTTAACAACTTAAAAAATCAGGGTATAATAGTCTAAGATTAAATGTCACTACTAATTTAAATCCACAGGGGGCAGTTGAATAAAATCAATTAACAAATATAATATACAGTAATAGATGAAACTTATTTAACTAGCATTTGCACTGCCACCATTTACCCCACCCTGGAGTGTTCACTCCTCTGGACTTCAGAGTCGTAGACACTTGCGTGGATGTGCTTGAAGATCTGCAGCTGGAGACAGTGCTCTGTTGGTTCTGTGTATCAGTCCAGCCAAGGCAACAAGCTGCACAACCCCTCTGATTATTGGAGCTAGTCCCACCGAATGTCAGCAGCTCTGGGTCCTGGTTCGGTGGGAAGATCGCTCTGCCTCTCTTCAGACTCCATCTCTCTGCTGTGCCCCTTCCCTTGCAAGTACTGTCCCAAACCAGAGTGGGGGTTACTCACAGTCCTTCACTGCAGGCCCACCTCAGTCAGCTCTAGGCACAGCAACAGTCTCTGGCTCCAGTGAAGCCACCAACAGCCTCTGAGGCTCCTTGCTCAATCAAAGCCCTGCAGACTCCCAGCAGCAGCTCCTGGTATGAACAGAGCTTCACACCAGCAATCTCACTCCTCTTCCCAAACTGGAGTCCACTGCCTGCTCTCCCTGCACTGCCTGTAAGTCTCTCACCCTTTCCCCAAGGCATCATGGGAGTTGTCATCTCTAAGGCTAGATTGTAGCACAAAGGATCTTCCCAACTGGAACACTCCCAGTAAAGTTCAGAGGCCCCTCTAGTAAAGGGTGCCTACATTAAGTTCAGACCAAGTCCTATTAGTTCCAAGATTTTTGTTTCCAGTGCTTAGTGGTGGTGATGTTTTATGTGATAATCGATCCAAAGCCAATTGGAGTCCTTCCTCTGACTTCTGTCACCTTTGGATCAGACTTCTTGAAAATAGGTGAGGGCAATTGTTGATGGAAGACTGACCTAAGCTTTGTTTTTAGAGGCACTTTCTACTTCCCACATGCCAGCTGTGCTTTAAATTGTGTTTTATCAATATATATAATAAAACCCACCCAACCATTCTTAGAAGATTAAATAAGTAGAAAAAAAATTGTCTTAAGGACAAGCTGCTGAGCTACCTCCCCTCTGATTTGGAGATACCACTATTTGTCTCACAGCCCTTAAATTGTCCCTCAATTCCATGTCATATCCCATAAAACCAGCTCCTGCTATAACATAATGTGTATTCCACAAAGACGATGCTACAATGGAGACGATGGCGTGCTCGTGTACACTGTCCTCTATCAAACAAACCCACAACAGCCTAATCTTATCAGACTCAAATAGTGGCAGAATTCTGTTCAAACTCAAGTTCTCACTGTCTGACAATGTCAGTGAAGAATCACAGTTCATCTTCATTCAGGATATCAGTTGTCACAGAGAACTGACAGTACACAAAATAATGCAGTATGTAGTACCAGCTGTACAACTGAAGATGATCCTTAACGCTGATGTATTTTTCCAGAAAGTATCAGAAAGCAACCTTTTCTCAGATGGAGATGGAGAAGCCTACATTCTGAATAATATAGCCAAGAAAGCAGCAGTTACCTACAAATATATTTCAAAATCCCGTTTTTCTGCCTTTTTAAACATGTATTGTTAAATTGCTTTTACAGTATACAAGATATAGAAGAGGCTCAAAAGGGCAAACTCCTGAGATTTTCCCATGTGTATGTGTGTTTCTTTTTCAAAAGGAAACATGATATCTTAGATTCTGAATTCCTTGCACACCTCAAACTCCAGAGTTTGGGGTTTTCAAAGGTTGTGAGGAAAATAAGTTTTCGTTAGCTTAATCTTAGTGATTTAATGTGCCCAATGAATTTAATACTTTTGGAATGCTAATCAGTTACACTAAACAGGATTGTTTACGCATCCCTGGAGGCAACCACTTAAAAAAAATCTTTAAAACCTATTCAAGTAAGAATCATTAAAACTTTATACTCTGGTGTGCTTTAAAGGATATGCTTTTAGGAGAAGTATAAACTGAGCCAGATTTCCAAGCAAGTTAGATGCCCGTGTACCATGACTGCATCCACAAATTGGGTAATTGTGAGTGGCAATGGGCAATTCTGCTAATTGGCACACACCATTTCCAAACTAAGCATAACATTGCACTTGTATTTTGCGCACACAACTGTATGTCTAATTTGTCTGAAATCCTGTATGGTATGATAACTTCCGTATGTACTCCTGTCTGTCTATCTGTAGACCAAGTGGGCCAAGAAGGTGGAGCTGAGATCAGGATTAAGTGACAGCTCCAGTATGTGGCAGAATCAAGGTTACAATATGGATGAGATGGGACCACAATGTAATGAATTGTTCTGCTGAGATTTTGCCAGAATCTGAATTGGAAAAATAGGCCTTTTAGTTCTGATCTAGACTCAAAACCAACTATATAAAGCAGGATGTGACTGATGGGCATGACTTACCTTGAAAGGTGGTAAATCACTGATATGTCATATGTTGCACTAGCTAATTCAGTCGTCAGCATCAGCACAGTGCAGCCTCCCATACTCTTAAAATATAGTAACTTGGACTATTTTCAGATTAAACAAACCACAATAAGAGAAAAAAGATTTGTGTTACAATCCTAAAGATAAAAGTGGCACAATGTTTAGTTAGGTGCTATAGAACAGACCAGCCGTAACAAGAGCTCTTGATTTTGACTTTTAATACCTGACTGGCATTTTTGAGAATAGAAGAGAAGAACGAGCGGGATGAGAAGAGTTGGAGCTGAAAGGAGAGAAAAAAGGAACAACAGGGAACTGAACGAATGCAGGAAGTGAGAATAAATGAAACAGCATGTAGATCAGAAAAACAAGAAGAAGCCAGATCGGGGGTGGACGTATTGGAGTGAACTGAAGAGCACATAAGAACAGCGGAAACATTATCCTTTCTGATTTGTAATAATGCCTGTGTTTTTGTATTTGGACTTAAATGTAGATGGCAGCATGCATTCTACAAGATGAAAAAGGGAGACTAGAAAACACAAATGCTGCAAATACATCTTTGGGTTGTACTAAAAGCATAAAAGCCTTTCAAATACTGGTCTTTTGATTTATTATGATGTTACCAGAATTCAACAATGTCTACATAGCCCTACATTTCAAATTTATGAATCTCTGCAGTAAAGACCAGGGTTTCAATTATCGTTTGACAAATCTTTGATTTTATTCATAGGGATTTTTTTTCACAAGAGTAGCAATGTTAGCTCTGTTGTCCTGCCGAAGTGTGACCTACCTATCAGATCCCATCCCCTTCCATTTAAATTGAGTCTTCTTCACTTCCTACTTAAATTGTTGTGTCCTGTTGCACCCAAGAACTGATTGCATTTTAATGATGGGCGAAGTGGAAATAGTTATGTAAAATGTCTTACAGGCATTTGCTATGAACATAGTTTGTAAAATGTCTTGGGGGGGGGTCCTTTCATTAGCTACTAACTAAATGTAACATATTAATGTTGCTCTCATTTGAGAATGCTGTGATTTATTTCCCCAACTTTAATTAGTGTTGATGTGAGACAGAAAGGAAAAATAGTGTTTAGACAAGCTAAAAAGTATTCACCTTGACATTTCTCTGTCTCCTTTACTCATTAGGTGTTGATATAAATGTAAGTATCTATGAGAAATGTAGAGAGGAAAATGTAAGGTCAGATACACTTATTTTTGGCTGGGGAATAGCTGTACTTCTGAGTCAATTTAGTCTTACCAGCCAAATTGACTTGGCAACTATGGAGGTGATGGCAGTTGCAAATAATTTTATACATTTGCTCTTAGGGTTTGATCCTTCAGGGTCCTGCACAGCTTCAAATCTGTGTAAAGTAAATAGCAGTAAAGGGTGCTCAGTAATGCAGGTGAGGTGAACAGCAACTCATAGCTTAGTACTTAGCTTTCTCATGAATGCAGACCCTCATTCCCACATTCGTCTACCCTTCAATTAACCATATAATATTCTTACAACAAAATGGAGGGACTGCAGTTAAAAATAAATGAAAAATCATAATTCTGAATTTCTTGTGAAATCACAAGCAACATTGGGGGACATTTTCTCCTTTTCGAACAACTTTTTTATTTTGGATTTCAGATTGGTATACACAACTATGTAGAAAGAAAATAAAACATGTTTCAGCATATACATGATTGCTGAGTGTGTGAATATCCTTTGTGTGCTCTGAAGTGTTCAAAATTATCACCACTAAAATATTTCAAAAGAGCTGAAGAATGACTGAAGCTCTCCCCTTTCTGAGAAATTAGTCCTTTCTTGATCCCTAGAATAAAATTAAATCTAACTAGGAACAAATTGTTTCCATTGATAAGTATAATCCAGCTATATAGACAAATACTTTTTTGGGGGAAACTGATACAGTACCAGAGTTTTATACAAACATTTTAGAATAGAATCAGAATGGGAAGATGTAGGGGTAGGTGGACAGGAGACTTTGCAGCTGTCACATCAATAAAGCCAGAGAGAAAACTGACTCATGGTGGGGAGCTGGGGGAGATACAAAACCAAACCTCTTTACTTGTAACAAATAAGCAAAACAATCAACACTTGCCTGGGTTGGGTACAAGCTGAGGTCAGTTCCAAAGGAGAAAAATCAGTATCTAGGTCTTGTCTTTAATCAGGGACAGTGCTTTCCCATTCCTCGAGTGGTCAAGCTGCATTCTCAGAGGCAAGAAAATCCCTCACAGTCTGCCCCCAAGCTGTCACTTATTATCTCTGAGAGTCCTAGAAATACACTCCATCCCAATGGTTGGTCAGACAGTCTGTTAATTAAGCCTTCCTTTCCTCTGACTTACTGGCTGGCTGTAGTTCCAAAACCAGTGAATCCAGCTCCATCCAAGCCTGTAGGGATGTGTGTTTCCCTGGCTGTCTTTATATCTTGTTCCCTCCTGATTATTAACTATAATTAGGCCATGTCCACAAAAAGAAAAAGATGTGTTTTTAACAAGTGTTAGCGTCAGAGTGTAGATAAGGCATTGTGGATAGTTTTCTGAAAACATTTGCTCAGTGTGCAGTGGCGGTTAGAAAAGCTAACACAGTAAGGAACCGTTAGGAAAGGGATAGAAAGTAAGACAGAAAATATCATAATGCAACTATGTAAATCCCTGGTACGCCCACACCTTGAGTACTGCATGCAGTTCTGGTAGACCCATCTCAATGGAGATAGACTAATGTAGAAGATACAAAGAAGGGCAAGACAAGTGATTAGGGGTATGGAACAGTTTCCATATGAGTAGAGCCCTACCAAATTCACAGACCATGAAATCTGGTCTTCTGTGTGCTTTTACCCTATAGTATACAGATTTCATGGGAGGGGACCAGAGTTCCTCAAATTAGGGGCCCTGACCCAAAAGGGAGTTCCAGGGGGAATCACAAGGTTATTTCAGGGGGTCACAGTATTGCCACCTTTAATGCTGTGCTGACGTCAGAACTGGGTGACATACCATACCATGCTACCCTTACTTCTGCGCTGCTGCTGGCAGTGGCTCTGCCTCCAGATCTGGGCTCCCGGCCAGCAACCACCGCTCAGCAGCTGCTCAGCTCTGTTAGTTGGTTGAGGTGAACTGTAAGCACTTCCTTAGCATTCCTGCCTCCGGGACCATCATTAACTATTTTCTTCCCTGGACCCCTCTGAACCTGGGAGTTTATAAATGCCATTTGCAGAGCCTATTCAGCATAATATATCTACAGGTTCACAAGATCTGTATAAGTGCTAGATGGCTGTGCTTGAGGACTACGCTGCGGATCAAGAGCCTCCTTCCTGTAATAATAGTACAAGCTCTTTTTAAGACTCTATGTTCATTTTATATTATACCATTTTCAATTGTATTTGTAGTACCCATTTTGTCTGCACTATATATGACAGCTAGGAACATTACATTTTTCCCATGTAGGTATGGGAAATATGATAATCGGGTGTTTTTAGTTTGAATCCAACAAATAACTACAATGGTAAACTGGCTATTAGGACAACATGGAGAATATTGCTCAAGTTTACAGATCACTAAGAAGGTGAGTTGGTTTGCTGAATTTACTATCAAAAGACAAAAGATAGATCCTGATCTACCATTACTGAAGACCGTGGAAGTGTTGCTTTTTGCTCAATGGAAGTAGGATTGGTTCCTATGCAATATAACATTCAGTCAATCTGGTAATGCACAACAGTGCAACAGGTATAAATAAATGCACCTATTTGCACAATATTTTGTGCTTAAAATCATTAGCATCATTAATTTACCACATGTTCAGGCAAGCATATATAAGCCATGCTGTGTGTGACCACATATTAATCCATAATTGTATACAATTCTATCTATATATTTTTAAGCTTAGTCACTGTAGTACATTATGTGCAGATCTACAATACTACTTACTTCGCAGTTCAAGTATTTAGCACTGCCAGAGAGAGTTTGCTCTGTGCTAGTTCTTGATGAAGTTCAGATTAATTGAAAAAGATTAAATGTTTTCTCCTGGGTATAAAAAAGGTGAATGTAATTCATAATGGGAATATATTTTCCTTTGTGGCATTGTCACTTGCTTGATTTTATTTTTCCATAAAAGAAAACTCATCCAACTGTCATATAGCCTCTAGGGGCAAATACTCATCAACTGTAAAATATAAACAGCTATTGGTAAAATACTTTTTTTCCTCCCCCAGTAAACATCTTGTCTGGCAATATAAGTAAAAGATAAATGATTCTGACTTTGGAAACAATGTTCTACACTAGCAGAGTTGTGCTCAGTAAGCCTCTCTCTTTTCGTGATTTGACAATTGGGTGACACTCACGTATGCACTGCATTTTACGTGGTGGCAATGGGTGGCCAGTCTCTAGCATAGAGATCAAGTATAGACAAAGGCAAAGGGGGGGGGGAGAATGGTCCAGTCAGTGGTTAGGGTGCTAGCCTAGGATTTTGGAAAATTCAGGTTCACTTCTCTGCTCTGCCACAGACTTCCTGTGTGACCTTAAGCAAGTCACTTTGTCTTTCTGTGCTTCAGTTCCCCGTCTGTAAAATGGGGATATTGGTGTGTTTTCCTATTGCACAGGGGTGTTGTAAGGATAAATACATTAAAGACAATGAAGGGATTAGAAACTACAGTAATGGGGGCCTGTAATGAAGTACTGACCCTATAAGGCCAGAGGGGGGAAGTGTGAAAAGCCAGTTACCCAATTTCGTATGTCCAGGGAGGCAGAAAAAAGTGAGAAAATAATTGAAGGTGTAAGTGTGAGAGAGGAAGAGAGTCCCTGGGAGCAGTTGGTGTCAGGAAAGAGAAAGGTTGGAGCCATTCCAGACCATTGTTCCCTTAAGGGACCAGGCCAAGGCTCCCCTCTCTCCCAGCCAGCATGGACAGGTGTTTGGGGTTATTAGACCCAGATGGGACAAATTAAGAGACTGATTAGACAGGAGAGTCAAAAGGAAGCTCCAAGCCCATCAGAAAGAACTGCTGACATGGAAGGACACAACTGGGACACAAGCCCAGGAAGAAGAGCTATGAAATGCCTGAATCTGGGGGTGGGGAGGGGAAAGCCAGCACTGAAAGGGAAGCACTCAAGCCAGGAAAGGAGGGCTGTGAAACCCCAAGGGGTGGAGTTGGGGTTGCAGGCCCGGGAGGTCAGGATTTAAAGCACAGTCCCAAGGAGGGGGGATGGGAAACCCTGAACCTAAGGGGCAAAGGATAGCAAAGAGGATTCTCTTTTGGGGGGGGAGGGAGTTGGACAGTGTTTAATAAATTAGACCCCAGGAGAAAAAAAATATTATTTAAAGACTCTGGATGTGAGTGAATTATTTTTGGAACCTCAGAGGGAAACTGAGGCAGTGTTCCTGAAGGGCCACTCAAGGCCAGGAGGGGTCACCCTGGGTTCGTACCTGTCTACATGTCCATGTAAGTACTTCAGACAGGTGACAAGATCCAGTGGGTAGAATCTGAAGCTAGACAAATTCATAATAGAAATTAGGCACAAATTTTAACAGTAAATGTAATTAAGTACTGGAACAAGTTATTGAGGAATATGGTGGATTCTCAGTCACTTGGGATTAGCTCTGCAAAGGTGCCTAAAGATCTGCTAAAGGTCTTTAGTCCACTAAGTCCAACATCTAGATCATCACTTAAACCTGTAGATGCCTTAATGTCTGTGAGTGGGGTATGTGCAAGCTGGATAAATCTTGACACTTCTGAGCTGCTTTCTGTCTAAGCTCCAGTGGGATCCCCAAACAAGGTGTTCATCCACCTATCCCCCTGCAGGGCCTGAACTCATAGGTGTTCTAAGAGACTGTCTAGCAGATTGGGCCCTGCATTAAACCCAGCTGATGACGATGTGGTTCTGAATAGCTCAGTAGTTAGAGCACTCACTCCCATTATGCCTTATTTGGAGCAGGCTCTTCAACCATCCAGGTAAGTGCTCTAATCATCAGGCTCTTGGGTATCCTGGGTGGGTTTCTCACAATCCCTTCTCTTGAATCTGTCCTACTTTGTATAAAAGAGTGCAATGTTCACTGGAGCGGGGACTGGAACCTGGATCTCCCAGGTGAGTGCTCTAGCCACTGGGATTTAGAGTCACTCTGGCTCAATGCCACCTCCTCCCTGCTCTTTTTTTTTGTGGTAAAGGAGTGACCCGATGTAGGCGCCTAACTCCAGGAGAGAGTTTATGGTGTGAATCCCAAGTGGAGAAAGGTGCCCCCTCTGGCCCAGAGTAGATATCAAGCCCACCTCTCTCCTCATCATTGCCTCCTGGCTAGATTAGGGCACTCCTCATTCAGCATTATGGCTTTTGTGAATCCCATTCTTATGTGCCTTACTCTCCCCCACAACACATAGGAAGCCTGAGCACCTAACTCGGCACGGTGGATTCCACTAGGGCTGTAGGAGTCTTAAACATTAGGCATTGCAATGTTAAGTCTAAGCCCCGGTGATGGGGTGTATAAACCCCACGCTGGGACAGAAAGGATTAAGGAACAGTTCTGGGCCCAGATGACTTTGCCCTGTGGCACCTCCAGAGCCTGTTCCAGCTGGAGGAGGAATTTAAAAGAGCGCTAGACAGCCCAGAAGGGAGGGTAGACAGGAGAAGAGAGATTTATCATGGAAGCTCCAAAGTAAGGGTACAACAGGAGTCCTGGTTGCACAGGAAAAGTCTGCAAGCAGCAGCTGCCCCAGGTGGTAATGTGGAACACATGAAGGAATCAAGGGAAGTGGTATCAGGTGCAGCTGGACTTAGGAGGTTGAGGGGCATGAGGTGGGGTTAGACTGGGAGCTAGCTCCTGGATTGGGAAGGAAGGTACAGAACAACAGTAGGTAGGGATGAAAACACACTTTTCGCCCAAAGTTGTTTCTCTCACCTCTTCGGCCTTGCCTTTTTAACCATGACAAGAAAGTTACAGAACAATGGCAGGGTATATTGTAACAGCACTGTGCCTCTGCGAACATAATGATGGTTAAGAATTATTCAAAATTTGTAAATTTCCGAGCATGATTCCATCACTTTATTGGTGTTCAGCTCAAGACGGGGAGTACTTTTTAATGGCTACATTCTTTATGTACCTTCGGGTAGATAGACAGTGAACATTGTTGTGGAATAGCGGGAGGAGAAGAGGAATTGAAAACAAGAAAGAGCAGAGAACTGAGCTTCCTTGTAAAATAATTTTGATACTATCTTTAATCTAAAAGAACAAGGCATACTTGTGGCACCTTCGTACTCGTTCTTTTTGCTGATACTGACTAACATGGCTACCACCTATCTTTAATCTGTGTATTCAGTGCCAAAATACTAGGTTTGCATTAGAAATACCCTAGGTAAAATAGACTGTGAAAATTAATTCATATAGTGGTAACACTATGACAGAATGGTGACATTTCTGTCAGCAATTCTGTTAGAACTCCCAGTTTTCAAAGGTTTATATGTAACTCTCTCTTTCTAAATTGTGCTGGGCTACATTTCATACACAAGTTGTCAGCCCAAATGCAATTTTTTACAAATAAAATTTTAAATCCATTAGAATTGCAATTCCTACACTGCATAACTTCATGTTATTTGATACATATTTTCATCTTTATAGAAGATAAAAGAGAAAATTGGTTCTCTAAAAATTGATAGCAGAGAATTGAACACAGACATGAAAGAAATAGCAGTTGTTAAGTTATTTTATTTTGACTTTCCAGTGGAGGAGGAATAGAATGGAAGGCTGCCTGGATCAAGGATCTAGTTATTCAAATGAGGTAGAGGAGTTACTGTTTCATAGTATAAAGATAACAATGGGGCAGAATTATGAAAAGGCTGCTGCAGATGCCATTAAAGTTGAAAAATACAGGGGAGTGTTTAAAGAAGAATGAGGTTAGGGCTGGGGGGTCTGTGCTTTTCAAACTACACTCAATGTTTGTGATTTGCACAGACACCATATGTTCATGTATTTGACCTCAAAAATCAGTCATTTATCTACATAAGTGGAGGATTTGCATTTGCAAATGGGTGTTCATGAAAACTTGAGGGTTATGTTTTGGAGGACTTTTGGAGTATTCATGTGAAAAATAATTTTGGCCCACACTAATGAAGTTTAAATTATCCAAGGCACTAAATGATGTCTGTCAGACTGCCCTTTTTGCCTTGATATCAAGAAAATACAGATGCAATAAGGAATGAGGACTGTAAAAAGTAATAAGGCTTAGATTTGACCCAGTGAAAGAGGTCAAAGGAGAAATCTGGGAAGTTATCCTTAAAGCCTTGGAGGAGTCAGAGGTGAGGAAGATGTTCAGAATGGTCTTTATAGCAGTGGTCACGACATTATATCAGAAAATATCATCTAATTGCTTAATAGACTCACAAATAAAATTTGGAAATTTCTGCAAAGGACCAAGGTACCATAAAGAAGAATTTCTGCCTTAAGGAAAGACCCTGCAAAGACAATGTATGGTTCTTTCTGTCTTAGGTGGTTAAATGATACATCTTGTAGTATCTGTGAGCCTTACAACCTTTTAATGTATTTAGCCTCACAGCAGCCCTCAAAGGCAAGGAAGTACTAGGGTGACCAGATGTCCCTATTTTATAGGGACAGTCCTGATTTTTGGGTCTTATTTTTATATAGGCTCCTATTACCCCCACTCCCTGTCCCGATTTTTCACACTTGCTGTCTGGTCACCCTAGGAAGTACTACTATCCACATTTTACAGATTTAGAGACAGAGTGACATTCCCAAGATCACACAGTAAATCTATGAAGAAAGGACAGTACTGTTTTCCCAGACCAGCATCCTCACTATTGGATCATCCTTACTCTTCTAGGAACAAAAATCAGAGAATACAGAAAATGATTAATAGAAATTCCTCTAAAAGCTCAGGATATATTTTGATTCTTGTAGGTATGCAAAAATTTAGATTCTCCACTGGAGTTTATAAATAATAATAATAATCCAAAATAACATGAAGTGCAAAACTAGGTTGGCAGTCTCATGAAAATACCCTTTCTCTTAACAGTTTAGAGCTTCTGCTTCTAGCCCCAACCAGGGCTTAGAAACATAGATGAAAGTGAGAAAAAAAATACAAATAACTAAGAAGAAAAATCTGCCTTTTTTTTTTAAACCTTTCCCCACTCTCTCACCCCAAAACAGAAAGCTTAGTCCATGTTCAGTTAAAGTTTTGGCTGATGGTTTGGGATGGCTCTTAATTTACCCCAAATATGCACATCATTACTGAAAATAAAAACTACAAGCATGCAAAACAGAAGGATTGGCTACCAGAAGTCCTTGGACAAAATCACCCAGCTCATTTCCTTAAACATTGTCGGCCAAAAGATTGCAACTTAAAAGCAAGAGAGATTACTTAAACGCAGATAAAGCTACAGCCTCAGGACAATGAAAGGCCCAAAGAGATCATAAAGAAACTGTTTTACTGATATATTAAGGGTTTGGCAGCCAGTAAGGCAGTCAGGCCAGTTGGAACACCAGGCACAGAAGTCCTATGATCAGCTCAAATACAAAGAGTGAAGGAGTTTTTAGAAGTGACATGCAAACTTGAGTGCAGGCTATTATGTATCCCTAACATGTATCAAGCTATGCTCAAGTTTCTTTAGGGAGTATATACCCACACTTTTCAAAGACTGGTGAGCTTTTTTGCATGTGTTGCAGAAGTGGGAACAATATTTCAGTTTTGAAAGAGGGCTAAAATTATTTAGACAAGAATCTAGGTCCACGTGCCCATATGTTAAATACATGAGGCAGAAAATAATACTATCTTAACTAGGGTTTACCCAAGTGACCTTGGGTATTTTGTATCAACGAGAGAACTTTGAGTGGCTCAGAGTTTGAATTCAACTCAAATCCGGATCCAAACTTCTCATGCCATCCAAACTCTCCAGACTTCTAGGGGGCTTTCGCGTTTTCTGACTCCACAGAGCCCTATTTCTCAGCAGATCTCATGACTCCCCTTCCCATCTACACAACATTCTTCTTCCAGCAGGCCCTGGTTCCTGGTTATTTCTTCAGCTCAAGAGACATGGGGAAGCCTGGCAGTCAGCTTACCTCTCTTCAGGAGGCAGCCTATTAGGCGTGCTATCCTTCCAAATCCAGTCTGAGGGCAGTCAGAAATACCATGAGAACAATCTTCCTCACAGCATTTTCACCTATGCCAGGTCTAGCTAGAGCCTGTCAGTAGAAACTGATTGGGTCAAGGGGAAATGTGTTCTTACTAGAGCTGGGACCAAGGAAAAACCATGGATCCCACACACCCTTGAATTGCGGGAATATTTGCATCTGGATCTTAACTTTCTGACTTCTGCTGATTTGTGGTTTTCACTCCGATTTACTCAACCCTTCTGATCTAGAGGCGCCTATGCAGTAACTTCTTTGAAGGAGGGTGGGGGGGGAGAAAGCGGGGGCACTCTTTTGTAAGTCAGTCTGCTACAGCAGAGGATGCAGAACATCTTAAAGACAGCACAGTAGAGTCAGTCAGCAGTCTCAGAAGTACCATTTTGTGACTGCTACTTTAGAAAGTGATAATATGCTAGCAGAAGCTTGATTCTGTGATTGTCGTGGTGAGAAATACCAAAGTCTGTATGACTAATTTGGATGACATTTTGCCAATGCTGCCAAAATTAAATATATAACTAATAAAGAGGAGGGAAACAACCAATTAGACTCAGATGGATTTGAATCTTTTAAATGGCTAGGTCAGTAAGTGGAAAATACTGTTTAGTGTTTAACATAGACAAATGTGAAATAATTGAGGTGTAGGCAATGAACCGAAGTAGAAAGTGTATATACAAAGGAACAGTTATGAGCATAATGACAAGGGAAAGATCTAAATGTTGTTATAGACAAATCCATTAAGATGTTAGCATGGTGTGTGAGTCAGAAAAAAGGCAAACATGAAATTGGATTGCATAAATGAACAGTATACAAATCCAAACAGGTAATATTGGTAGTTTCCAAGGCTCTTTTATTACCTTGTTTAAATTAAGACAATTTTCACATGTGGACACTAAGGTTCTAACACCCAGTTCTGTATCTGGGCATTCAAAGTAGTATTTGGGTTCCCAAAATGAAGACTCTGGGGTTTGCTATTCATGTACAAAATGAGCTTCTATAATTGCTGTGCAGCTATCACCATGCAGTGCATACACATTCCCAGTATTGTATGTGCAAATGATTAATCAGACATCCAAGTGACTATTTGAATGTACAGTTACTTGAAATATACCAAACAACTGTAGTAATTCTGCATTCAAATTATCCATGTGTACATTTCTAAAACTCTGGGGCTAGTCTTCTAAGACTTTCAGCCAGCAAAGCACTTAAGCACAAAATTAATATTAAGCAGGTTAAGTATTCCATTCACTTCAATGATTTGCTGACTCAAGGCCCAAGCACTGATTTGTTAGACTTAGGCACCTCACAGAGGAAAAGAACAAAATTGTCAGACACATAGATTAACATAATTTGTTGGGGGGGGAAAGGGGTAAACAGTGAGATGGCAAAATTTGCAGATGAAACAAAACTACTCAAGATAGTTTAGTCCCAAGCAGACTGCGAAGAGCAACAAAAGGATCTCTCAAAACTGGGTGACTGGGCAACAAAATAGCAGATGAAATTCAATGTTGATAAATGCAAAGTAATGCACATTGGACAACATAATCCCAACTATACATATAAAATGATGAAGTCTAAATTAGCTGTTACCACTCAAGAACAAGATCTTGGGAGTCATTGTGGATAGTTCTCTGAAAATATCCAGTCAATGTGCAACAGTATTCAAAAAAGCAAACAGGATGTTGAGGACCTTTAAGAACGGGATAGATAATAGGACAGAAAATATCATATTGCCTCTATATAAATGCATGGTACACCTGCATCTTGAATACGGCATGCAGATACGGTTGCCCCATCGCAAAAAAAGGTATATTGGAATTGAAAAAGATTCAGAAAAGGGCAACAAAAATTATTAGGGGCATGGAACGGCTGCCATAGGAGGAAAGATTAATGAGACTGGGATCTTTCAGCTTGGAAAAGAGACGACTAAGGTGGGATATGATAGAGGTCATGACTGGTTTGGAGAAAATAAATAAGGAAGTGTTATTTGCCAGAGAATGTTGTGAAGGCCAAGACTATAAAAGGGTTCAAAAAATAACTAGATAAGGTCATGGAGGATAGGTCCATCAGTGGCTATTAGCCAAGATGGGCAGGGATGGTGTCCCTACCCTCTGTTTGCCAGAAGCTGGGAATGGGCAACAGGTGATGGATCTCTCGATGATTACCTGTTCTGTTCTGTTGAAAATGTGGGTCCTATGAGCTGAATGTTGCTCTGCATTTCACCTGAGGTTGCACGGGCATAAGTAAATAAGTACATAAGTTGGTTGTATATGTTTAGTTTTGATCACCTTGGCAAAAAGAAAGCTAATGTCCTGGAGAAGTACTATATTTGTATTATAGGGTGACTGATACAATTTTTGGAGCTACATGTGTGCTCACACACCCTGATGACATTACAAATCACTGGAGTTTTTCTTGTAGGGTTACTATAATGTCATCAGAACCCTTTGCTTTGTGTGTAAAATCTCAGTTTATACTTCCGATATAGCATCCTAGGAAGACAGAGAGCGGTTTTATTTAAAACTGGCATAAATGTACAGTACATTAAGTCAGGTTTCCACTCTAAATTTGAATCTGCCTCATGGGATAGGTGGAGAAACTGCATCATTTTAATAGCCTCTGATTTCTATTTTAAAAACAAGTTTTTTGTTGTCAAACATTCTAGTCATTTTCTGTTTGTGTGTGTTTTGATGGAAAGTTCTTAAGGACACAAAATTTATTTTCCCTTTCTTTTAAATAATTGCTGATAATGGCTAATATCATGCTGCTAAAGTCATCAGATTATCTCTTTCTGGGTAACTTAACTTTTTCACATGCCATATATAAAATCTAGTCAATAAGTATTTTTTTCACTTCATCCTCTTGTGCAGATGGTTTCATATCATTTGCATAATTTTACACATTCCTCTTCAGGTGGGTTATATGATGTCTCATAATACCAGGGTTTCTTCCAACTGGATCCATGTATCTGAACTAAATTGGATTACAGTTACCACTGTCAAAATTAATAACATTTCAAATACAATATATTTAAATGCCTGATATATGTGTGGTATTAAATGGCTCATCAAGTGCTAGAAGTAACACTGAGAGAATGAATCCATAGGAAGAGTATTGTGTGTAATTCTCATTTGAATGTAACAACTAGGTTCTAGATGGGCTGGATACATTAGAAATAGGATAAATAGAAAGATGTGCACATTGTGTGGGTCCTTTACTGAACAGTCTGCTGCGTATTTGTCCCTAAACAGTTTTTAATCACATCTTATTTATTTAAGTGAACCTGTCAAATTGAAATAAATAGCAAAGGTCCAGAGCTGATTTTAGCAATTCTCAGGTTGGCCTGCAAGACTCCTTCTGGCAATGCCTCTCTCAATCAAAAGTGGAAGCCATTATGTCCATCCCTCGCTCCCCAAAAAATGTAGAAGGAACGGTGGCCAAGGGATTCACAGATATCAAAGACCAGCCCTTGGTAGTTGCAGGGGAAATCCACTGCATAACCCATTATTACTAGGAAAAGTAACAAGCTATCCATGTGAGTGACAAGCTATCCATGTGAACTCTGGGGTTTACATTTTCAAGGCTTTCTTCACATCCCATTGGTTTAAACACCTTTCTAAAAATTAGGATTGAGTCTAGCCTTGATGTTTACCCAAAGTTGAGGTTCCCAAAGTGCCTGCAGGTTTGGTCAGCCACAAGTCCAGCACTGACAGGGTTCCACAAATGATCAGAATAGATTTAATTGATATTATTCAGAGATTAACCTGATGCACAATACATATGAGCGAAGATTGATTGCCAGGATGAATGCATACCCACCATGCTATTTGTAAATTTCCATGTCTTGTTTGACTCTAATTTTGAAGCTATAATGCACTCTTAATCACCTCTCCAGACCTTATTTAAAATCATTATTCATATTACTATTACTCTTAAGTGTGTGTGGCATTTTAGAGACAATCAAGTCAGATGACCCTGCCCAAGAAGCTTAAAATATAAGGGCCTAATTTTGTATCGTTTGTCTTGTTCATCTGAAATTAATGAGATTACATGCAAAGTGCAGTACTATTCAACATGTGTAAGCACGGCAGGACCAGGCTCTCTATTAAGACAAAGCATATGAGGGATGTGGATAAACATCAGCATACATGTGTAGGTGCATAGGGGGAGGTTCAGCAGTAAGACAATGTGGGTACTTTGGCACGTGATGCACACATCTTTAACCTAATTTACATCCTCATGTTTTCTCCTACCTAAGAGAATGGACAGTTAGGCCTGTGGCAGAGGTATATTTTGAAAAGAGATTTGAGAGGAAGAAAGAGTGACAGGCTGGTGAGACGGGCAGGAATAACTGACTAGGTGATTCCCTCCACATCAGGACTAAGGCATATTGCCGGGGAAGGCTTTACTTATATGGCCAGTGCTCATCCTTTTTTTGGATAAATTAAGGGAATCCATCTGTTAATTTGGTACCTTTCCTGAGCATTAAATCATTTACTATTATTTTTTAGTTAGAAAACATATCATATTCTGAATATATTTATTTGTAAAATACACATGCACACTGTTAAGCATCACATACAAACATCATGAAGGGCCACAAATCACCTTTTCCTCCTCCAGTCATACTTTGGAAAGAATTCAATGCAGTCTGAATTTTTGCTTTCTTGCATACTGGGATAATTTACATGTATTTTTAAGATCACAATGATTTTGGAGATTAACATTTTGAGACCAATTAACACCAAATGTTATCAAAACCCTTCTGTAATTTGCACAGCTTTTAGCAAGAGAGAAACTAGGCATTTGGCTTCCAAATTGCAACAATAACTCAGTGACAAATAACTGTAGGCATCATGTGTTCCAAAAAGTTTATCTCAAAAAACATATGGGGATGAGTTTACGTGTGAATGTTTGGGCGAACCTAGAGAGTAATCCCAGAATTTCTCTTTTTAGCTTCAGTTAGGCTCTATCTTCTTCCTTCATTCTTCATTGTGGACTACTTCTGGGGGAATCCTGTATGCCACTGAAGCCTTTCTAGTATTGGTTATGATGTGTCAGATAGGTCTATACTTAGTTATCTGATTTGCTAATTTGCTGAAAATCTGGGATCCTCCATAGATTGTACCCCCAGGTGCCCCTTTTCCTAACTTATATTTTCTGAACATTTTTATGATGCGTTTGTTTGAGGGGTCTTTGGGCAATATTTTGTTTATTGTGGGAACCAATTTGTTTGCATTAGCTAATACTTGTTTGAGCTATCACTTTATGTTTTGATTGCAAATGTGTCTAGACACTGATGAGAGGCTCAGCATATGGGGACATTTTTCTGACATACCGGTGGAATTTAAGAATGCAAGTCCCACTGAAGGTCACTGAAATCCTCTTTGAACATTTCCTCCATGATAGATAAACAAATAATGGCCCTCTCCACTAATTTTTCAGCCATAACAAAAGATCATCAAACTGCAAGAGATTCGGGAAAAGGGCAGTGACTTCCGAGACCAGGAAAGCCTACAATGACTGAATGCTTCTTTGCCCCTGTTCTACACTGCTAGAAACTTTCAGAATAAGATAATGTAGAATCTCCTGCCATTCCTGTCACTATCAGCCTTAAATCACCATTTATCATGTTGGCAAAAAGGGTCAACCCTGGTTTGTGAGATGGGAGTGGAGACATCAAAAAGAATAAAAGTTCAATAAGATGAAATGCTAGAAACACCCGAAGAATTCAAGAAACCACTTTAGATTGTTCTGAATCACTGGACCAGATATACACATATCTTCAAAGGTTATTCCTAAATCATATTCCTGCATTTTACTCTAAGGTACCTTTATGCTAATGAAACTATTACTAAAATAGCCATAATCTACTGAATGACATAGTTTAAAAACACAGATTTTTTTCCACATCAAGTACAGTTCAAAATCATTTCCCAGTGTGTCAATCTCAAAAGTTATTTTTAGAGGTTCCCTGGAGAATATAGAAGATTGTTTAAACATGCCAGGAGATTCTTGTCAGAGATGAGGCTGCTTTTCTCATGATAGTGGGATGAGCTGCTTGTAAGCGTTTATCCCAGAAATTCCCCATCGTCACGTGACTTGAGTGCAGAGGATCCTCTGTCTGGAATTGCTGACAGAATTTTTTTCTTGCTTAGAGCTCCATTGTGACAACATTTATTCATGTGAGTAGTGGAACTACTTGTGCAAGTAAAGACTGCTAACATGAATAAGGGTTTGTGAGATCAAGCTCATTCTGGCTAATTTTAAAAAAGTAGGTGTGGATACTCAAGATGTTCACTGAGGTGATTAGACAGAAACTATTTCCTCCTTAAACCTTTCTGACTTGAACAGAAGGCACTGAAACAGCTTTTCACTACAGTCGTTTCTTGTAGTTCCTTTCAGAGTGTAACCAGGGGCGACTCCAGGCCCCAGCACGCCAAGCGCGTGCTTGGGGCAGCATGCCGCGGGGGGCGCTCTGCCGGTCCCTGGGAGGGCGGCTGGTGGCTCCGGCGGACCTCCCGGCAGAGCGCCCCCCGCAGCATGCCGCCATGCTTGGGGCAGCGAAATGGCTAGAGCCGCCCCTGAGTGTAACAGCACTTTTCCTTTAGGATTCTCCTCTAGTCTCCTAGCTAGTATTGAGGCCCAAGTCAGACATATTGTGGGTGCCTCTGTAGTGTGTATGGAGGAATCTTAACGTAAGATAATACTGATGAGTGCATTGGTCCATCCTCCCTTCCCCCAACCTCCGAATATCCTGCTGCTGTCATACTATGAAGCTAAGTATCATATATTTTTTTTAGGTTTGGGCAGTGTTTGCTAGTCACTTGCAATTTAGTGGATAGGGAATCTGTGAGGAATGACCAGAAGAGAAATTCCAATACACATGAAGCTCTATTTTCTGGCTGCTGTTGCAGTCCACTTCCTGTATCTCTTCATTCATGCCTAGTACAGATGAGACTGGAAATATTATTATTACTCTCCGATGCCATCTACCTTTCCCCTGCTATGCTCAAAAAAGCATGTCATTTGCCAACATTTCTGCAGTGTAGATATTTGCTGACAACCATCTTAGTTTACAGTATGTAATTAATTCCTGCATGTGACATGTTTCCAGCTGTTCAGTGATCCTGCAAGATGCTGAGCATCCTTAACTCCCACTGAGGTCAATAGGAATGGCAGTTGTTGCTCAGCACTTTGCTGGATTGAACTCCAAGACAGATAATGCAATGAAGAGAGTGGAGAATGTATCTGGAATTCTGCGAATATTAGTTTGTGAATTTTATCTGTTTATACTACTGCCCATCACTGGAGTGTCTGAGTATCTTCCACATAAATTCAATATTAATAGTGAAATCCCTAGTGGATTTCATGGAATCTTTTCCATTTTCAGAGTAAAATTTCTGCTTGAGATAAGGTTTTTCTTTTTTATTTCTTTTTTATTTTTGTAATCTTTTATAAAATGGTTAGCCAATGATATTTTTTTTAAAAGTAACAACCTACCGAAGTTCAGCCCTGTTTGATCAGAAACAGCCAAGTTATAAACCACTTTATAATGGAAATGCTAATAGACTTTTAGCTATAACAATGTTATCAAGCACCAGGGTAAAATTATAGTCATGATTCACTTAAACCTATGCAATCAAGTATTTTAAATTCATTGCTGGCACTATACTCAAGGTCATCGCAGTGGGAGCCAAAAGCCAACCCCAGAAGAAGAAAATGTGTCCGAGATCATTTTGGTGTGTGCAAGATAACTGGGTAAGTTGTAAATGACAAGTAACTTTTATCCAAAACACACAGGCCATAGACGAGGCAAGTGTGTGCGGGGAGCTCAGGGGAATTCAATGTCACCATCTAGGACATGATCAAATAACTTCCCGCCCCTCTTCATCTGAAGTAAATATCTGCATCACGTCTCTCTTCACTTTGCCTTTGTGTGTAACTAGGAATTTTAAATGTGCATGAGGGAAATTTGGTGCATTTATTGCTAAATACTCCCTGGTGTATTAGAAACCATACCCGATAGAATCGTAACAAACAGTACCCTGCTCTGGGCAGGATCCCTTCCTTGGGATTTTCACACACATATTGGTGTGGGTCTCCCTTTGCATGGTTTGAAGATCCTGGTGAAGGGAAGGGTTGGAGAGGGAGTGTTGTCACTTCGTCACCATATAAAAAAGGTAACGCAAACTAAGGCTATATTAACTCTTACATGGAGCCCCATCCATCTGAAAACCTCCACTCACAAAAGGTGGGAGGGTATCAGGGGGATTTCCAGCATGGAAACCCCAGTGTCAAAGCTCCAGAGGAGCTACACTACATGGAAGCGAAAGGAACCCAAGAGCCTGTACTAGTTCAGAGCTCCCTGGCTTCCATGTGGATAGTCCCAGCTTCCTATTTAACAGCAGCATTTGAGGCTACGGGCATAGTTCTCCCATCACTAACTCATTCTGCTTTGGAGCAACCCAGCCCTGCCCCTAGAATGACTGATGGAACAATCCCCTGGAGTTTTTCTCCCTGACTCCCTCCCACAGATTGTTCCACAAGAGGGAGGAGGTTGAGGCCTAGGAATACCAAACAAAAGCCAGACTGTAGTAAGTATTCCAGGTCTATGTTGTAGGCAGGCGTGAACTGAAAATAACCTACTTTAGGAAAGTAAAATCACCTAAGGGAACTCTTGTTGCTATTATAATGGCAACATGATAACAAAATTGCTCTTCAGAAAGACAATAGTAATTATACTGATACATTTAAAATGGATGTAGGAGTCTTTAAAATTAAGTGAGCCCTATATTGCCCAAAGCATGAGGCATGTAGATGACTCTTTCAATATGCTCACTGGCAAAAATAAATAAACGTAGTCATGGATCCTGCAGTATCTTTTCCAGCATGTAAATGTTAAGGCAACACAAAAGTATATTTTAAACTGATATAGAGAATTACATATCTGGGTTAAATGCTTTCTTTAAAAAATGTCAGCTAAAACTGGTAAAACCCTCATATCACCAGAACTATAAGCATACAAGAACTGTGACTATCTTTTGCAAAATAAGTGAGTAAAAATATAATTGTTTCCTTAAAAGCCTTAAATATGCTTTGAAGCTTTACTTAACACAAGTAACCTGAGGTCAGTTATCTCTTGGTTTGACCACTTTAAAACATTTGGCTCTAGAGCCAGCCCTGATATACATCAAAGAACAGGAACTTCAGCATGTGATAAAAAAGATGACTAGAAGTCCCAATCTTAACAAACACAGATGGTTAGTTGCTAGCGTCTCCTCTTGGATTATTGGATTTGTTTATGTAGAGAGAGAGATCTGTGAAGCTGATCAATAGGCTCTCCGGTGACTGTGTAGCCAGTAGCAGAAATGGCTGTAGTTGCAAATCTCTCTCCATCTGCTTTATTTTATTATTTTTTTTGAAAATCAGAGCCTCATGGGTTTTTTTCATTTTCTTTTCCCCTTTTTTAAGTTTCTTCTCTAATTTTCTGCACCTTTCCCAGAGCCAATATCAGTTTCTTCTCCTTATTTTCACAGAGAACAATGGTATTCTGAGTTTTTAACTTTTTTTCTGTATTTTCTGATAAGCTCTTTCAATGGTTGACTCCAGGCCAAGTTGCCAGATAACTCCTCCTGATTCTTTTTTAAAAGGCAATATTTCCTTGACACCTTACTTTTGAGATGTAATGCTCTAAAGCGTAGAAGGCCTAGGTGAAATCCTGGCCCCACTTATGTCAATGGTAAAAGGTCCGTTGACTGCAGTGGGGCCAAGATTTCACCATGTATTCTTTTCCTGATGCACAATGATTTCTTCCAAAGCACAGAAGAAAATAGTGGCTTGTCAGGCACAGCCATGTGGTAACTCTTGGCAAATGTTGGCTTTTAAATGGCAACCACTGTCCCTGAATTTGTGTGCAGCAGAAATAATGTTTATATTTTGCATATCGTTCTCTATTTTCAAAGTGCTGTGCAACCATTAACTAATTCTTTCCTATTTTAAAGCTAAGGAAACTGAAGGACAGACAGGGTGAGTGGTTACAAAGTAAGTCAGTGGCAGAATTAGGTTTAGAACATTAGATTTCTAGACTCAGAGCCTGGTGTACATTACAGTGGACATTACCACACAGCAGCCCACCAAGCTTCTAATCTTTTCAAGAATGTTTGGGGGAAATAGTCTTACTGTATAAATAAATGCCTGCAGCTCCTTATTGCTTTTCATTAAAGATCCAACCAAGTGTGTAAATAACTCCAACTTTTAAAACACAGCATTGCAGTGAATTGTGCTGCATGTGATGCAGGCAGGCGGATTGGTTATTCTAGTATTGAGGCATTTTCAAGCTCTTTAATCAAGATGTGCTTCCAAACTGGTACTTCTACACCAAGTATTGAAATACAGCAAGCCGTGGAAATTGATTAAAATATGAATTTTATTCCCTTAGAAGAAATTTAAACATAATGAAGGGAAAATAGAACATGAGTAGTACAAATAGAAAATATGCTGCTATAATTCCACTTGGAAAAAAATAAATAAAGATAAAAGCTACAGGAAAGAGGAGGTGACAATAATTAGTTTGTTGTTTTAAATTAGGAGGTCTCTTGGGCCAGATGTTACTTGTCAGGGAGCAATGCCCCCTCCTGAGAAATGTAATGAAACTGAGATAGCCAGAGGCCTTGGGGAAAAAAGGCGCTGTGTTTGGAGATGTCATTTTATTACAATGCTCTTGCCTTTTGCCTGAAGCATCTTGCAACTAGGGATAGAAGGAGAAAGGGAGCATGCTTGAGTTGATAGAAGGGATGTAGCCAGCATTTGTATTCAATCATAGTCTGGTCAGCAGAGCATGCATGCTTCTAATTAGCATAAGGAGGAAGGCAAGAAACCTGTCTCCGCCACCAGAGACAGAGCAGCCAGGCAGAATCTCAGGGCTGTCCGGAAGAGCTGCCACAAATGTCTGGAGCTCATTGCAATGCAGGTGACAGAATTTAGAGGAAGATATCTGCAGAATTATCCTTATTTTCTCTGCCACTCACTGTCTGCTCTCATTAAGCAAACACAGAATCCAAAGTGGTTTTCTGTGTGTTGGAGCACTAAATGTAAAAGTCACTGCCATCCAAATAACACTCTGTGGGTCACACTTACTCACACTGAGTAATATACTACTCCTTGAAACCCAATTGCAATGAATGAGGCTACTCAAGGAATAAGTACTACTTAAAGTGAGTAAGGGGCAATCATTTAATTGGGATAGTGAAGCCTGGCTTGGTGTGTCTGGGTTTGTATGGGTCAGATTGTGACCTACTCTCCAGGTTAGAGTATTTTAACTTCAAGAATAGCCCCACTCAAGTCAATTTGGCTACTCATAGAGTAAGCAGCTACTCAACACTCTGGCCCTATGTTTTTACCCAATAATATACTGATGTGCTCATTTTACTCTACATGTTTAGGCTCAATGTTTGAATCTGATCTGGGCAAATGATTAAAAACATTGGTACAAAAAATATTTTCAAAGTTCACAGATTAGTTAATACTTTGGGACGATAGCTCCTATGGTACACACGGACATAGTCAAATAGTCTGCCTAAAGCTATTTCAACTGGAGCAGATCAAAGCTTTAATTTGTGTCACTAGCACACTTATGCCATTCACATTTCACATGTATTCATCTCCCTGCATTTTATTTCTGCAATAGAATAAGGACACATATTAACCTGCTTTTATATAGAGACTAATGCATTTTCGAATGCTCACACATAGATGTGTGATGCCATTAAAATGTGTTTTATGCATGAGCTACAAATGTAAGGGGATAGGATAAATACAGAAATAAATATAGATGTTTTGGAAAGTTCTGTCAATTAAAATTATTTTAAAGTGCCCAAATATTTCTTTGCCAATTTACTTTGAGACAGCATTAGTACATACCCTACCTCAATGGAGTGAACAGCTGAAGTGGTTTTGATTTATTCCTGTTTAGAGAGTGATTGGGAACAAGATCTTTTTAAAAATGAATGATTTGAGGTGCCCATATAATACATATTTTATTGTTTTCTAGAAGAGGTTTCCCAACAGGGTTATATGTATTAATAGCCTCTAATTTTATAAACCGTAGTTTGCATTCATTAACCTGCCCAGCATGGGCATTGTATTGCTGCTTGTTATTAATCAAATGATAGTTTTAAAAAAATGCTTTCCTTTTCTTCACTGGTTACAAATTCAGGGTACTAGAATTATCAAGGAAATGATAAACTGCATTCAAAAGTACAGTGCATTAATGATCTCTTCTGTCTGCTGGTGAGACCTTCATAAACCACCTTGTGGTTGGAAGACACAGGAATATTTCAAGCACTAATATAAGATGATTTTATACTTCCTCCTGCTCTTCCGGGCCTTCATTCTGCAATGTGCTGAGCATCCTCACCTGTCACTGACTACATATGGAGCTCAAGTGAGTGCTTGTAGGATCAACCCCCCTGGTCTGCAGACTCCAAAGGATCAAAACATTTTACAGACTCAGACTACTGAAGTTCCTATTTAGCTGTAGTCATACTCTGTGTAGACACACTGGGAGACAGTTTCTACCTATGTATTTGTTATACTCAAATCTCCCACTAACCCAGTCCGCAGGGCATTATAAATATACTATAAGACTGATAACTATTTACGTTAGCTATGTCAATTTACACCATCTGAGGCCGCTTATGTCTGGTAATGAAAAACTTCCTTGGGTGTCACCGTGTACTGGTACATGGTAGTGCCTGCAGTGATGGGTACTTCAGAAGTGCTTAGACAAATCATTAAGACTGGGCAAACTGGTCTGGATAAATAAACTCAGTGACTTTGCTTTTTTGATAAATTTAATCTGAGTTCTCTATTTTAAGGTTGGAATATATACAGTTAATTCCCAACCAGTCAAGCAATCTGAGCCATTGTCTTGCTCAGACCTGTAACTTTCCAGTGCTTATTAGAAACTGCATATTCTACTTCTTTCCTGAGTGTTTGCTTCCAGAAGAAAAGCCTGTCACATTATTCTGCTGTAATTTGACCTCAAGCCCACACCACATCCGTCTCTCTTGTAGTGCTCTGTTTTCAGGATGATGTCTGCCTTTTTTCTCATTTTGACTTCCCTTTTCCTCCTCTTATTTGCTCATACTGTAAATGTGTCAGTAAGAGACAGAACGCTTGGAAGTTCTGCTTTAAAAGTTAAAAGTAAAAGCGCATAATAAAATGTACATGTCCCTTTTTTTGTTCTTCTGGATTTTATAAAAGTACTTCCTGCTTGATGAAACTTTTAAATTCTTTTCAAAACAGTTTTGGATTTATAGGTGATCTCTTTCCTCTGCCTGTCTGTCTTTTGCCTGGAGTGCAGTTGTTCTCGACCTTTTTTTGTTGTTGTTTTTTTTAATGTACTCCAAAGCAAACTCTGTCTGACTATCCCACCCAACCCACACAGAGAGCTGTGGCCTTTGAAAATTCTTGAATAGCTTTTGTGCATGCTCAATATAGTCATTTCTGATCTTAGATCTGCACACACGTTACACTAAGAAGTGGAACAATGTTTGTTTCAGGGGGGCTAGCATCAGCCTGAACTGAAATCCTTAGATGTCCAAGGGGCCATCTTCTCACTAAAAGTCATAGTGCTAGGATTGACCTTTTAGGCCCGTGCCAAAGCCAAGAAGTGGATGTGTAAACTACACTACCCTAGGGTAGTGCTGTGAGGCATTGTGACTCATTGACACCACTCTAGGGCAAGTTCTTCCCTGCTTCCCTAGTTCTCTATAGTGGTGGTAATTTCTGCTAGCCAGCACCAGAAGTAAATTACACTGTCTCTCAGTGTGGGTCAACTGCACCTCATCCCCACCCATTCTTGGCCCACCTGTGCGGCGGCCATGGTCCTTGGCTAAAATACCACATTCATAGAATCATAGAATATCAGGGTTGGAAGGGACCTCAGGAGGTCAGCTAGGCAACCTCCTGCTCAAAGCAGGACCAATCCCCAACTAAATCCTTAAATGGCCCCCTCAAGGATTGAACTCACAACCCTCTCATTCTCTATTGAACCTCTGATTCCCTAGCCATCAAACATATTATTGCTTCGTTCCTATGCTGTCTCATCAACTTTTTCCTTAAGATTCTTCTAAATAGGACTTCTAAAAACTACTTATTTTATTTTTATCTGTTTTTCTTTAATTTGAGGCCTGAGCAATGTCTTTGTGTTAAAAGTGGGCGTAGATGGCGCCTGACAGCTTTTTGTTCACTGCTGACTCAGGAGCACGAGAGGTGGAAAATTATAAGACAAAGTATAAAAAGATATTTCCAACACTGGAAACGTCACACTGCTTCCTGCTTTACATAAATAGTCACAACAATCTTGGCCAGTGATTATTTCTACCTTACATAAATGTAAGGCCTGATTTTTAGTTGAGACACAGCCTGGTACTGGACATGTGCACTGAGACAAATGTGTGTTGTGCTTAAAATTTCTTTCATCTTAATAACCACTGTCAGTGCTGGAAAAGTGCATGCACTGGTATGTGCCTGGACAAAGTGGATGCCAGACTCAAAATCAGGGCCCCGGTACCTATTTACCACCAATATATACATTTTATCATTATGATGATTTATTTATCAATAGCAATGTGTTTAGTGCAGTACAATACACAAAAAAATCAGGATGGTTCCAAATAGCTTGCAATACCTAGTCTTTGGACAGAATATCGAATTATGCATTAATTTCAAATAAACATATATATGTTGTTTAAAAACAAAGTGCAATAAAAATGTATGTGGGAATTGGTAAGTTTTGGTAAAGGGACATTTCAGAGCTGGATTGCACTACTCTCGGAATGGTCTGAAACATTTATTTATAGAGTATAAAAGTTATCCTGATGAAAATCATTTCCAGTTTGACAATTTCATTTTAGTGTTACTTGATCTACTTGTTAGACACTTGGGGGAAATCAATGTAACATTTTACCTCTCCCCATGTCAGTGTGAGCTTTTAGATGACTAATTCCCCTGCAAGACTGGTAAAATGGGATGCATTTAGTGCTTGTTATTTGGAATAGAATTTCCTCATCTCTCTCGGGCCAAATCCTCTATGATACAGGTGCAGGCATAATGAAAAAGAGATACCCAGCGGTCCTTCTTTGCAATCACTTTTCTATATCTTTTCACATCAGTGAGATCTTATCACCCAAATGACTGGCTGCAAAATAAAAAGCGGTGAAGTTATAATAGTTGTTTTTCAAAACACAGTATTCATAAGGACTGAAAGAACAGTGCTTTGACATGACTTATTTACACTTGACCAGAACACATTTGATTCTACTTTAGGGCTAACCAATGTTGAAAAAAGACTGTTGTTATTAGGGATGAAAATGGTTAAGAAACTACATCTGGCAAAACACACATGCACAAAAAAAGTCCACTTTTTCTCTTTGTACATGTTTTTCAAGCTACTGCCCTTATGGCTGACTTAATTAAATTCAACAGGGCAAAATAAAAGGAAGGAAATAAAGCAATGCAGGAGTGCCTGAAAGGATGTGTGAAAAATAAATTCTTTAAGAGGTCTTGAACCTGTGAGTAAGTATAGTTTACAAAGCAGCCTGACTTGCAACGTACTAAGAAACAAGAAACGTTGAAAGCTGGTGATCAGTCAGAGTGGATCATAACCAAGTTATTTCAGAACATATGTTTTTGCACTTGTGATACTTCAGGAAATTCTCAGTGGGAGAGGATTTTGTGCTCGTACTGTAATGGCGTGATGTGTGACTGGTGGCCAAACAGGTTTGGTCTTAAGCTATACTTCCAAATCCCAGAAGGGCAGCTCTTCAAAGATGTACATCTAAACCGAGACCTTGGCACTGACTAGAGCTGATCAACCAACACTGTGATGGATTCTTAGGAAAATGTAAAAAAGAAATGGTGGTCTTACTGGTCAATGGGACTGCCCGTGTATTTAAGTTTGAGCATTCATTTAAATAACTTGTTGAATCGGGAACATGATTAGAAGGGTATTCTGGGGTAATATATGACCACTCAAGTAACACATCTCTGTTGATACACTAGAATAAAATACAAACTAAGGATTGCTGAGATTCTTGAGCTTTGCTGAATTTTCTTGCTCTGAGAAGGAGCCACAAATCTGCTCTATAAGAGAAGGTAGAAATGCAGTTTAGTGGGCTGGGGGTTTGGAAGAGTGCAAGATTAAAAAAAAATTGTCCCATCATCTTATCTTATCGTTTACCTATTAGAGTATATTGGACAAATTAGTAGTTTTACAGCTTTTTAAACTGAGGAACATTTATGCCTTAATAAACGCAAAGAGGGAAAGCTAACAAGGAGGTACAATATAATTACAAATTCTATACCTGTTTAAAATGGAGAGCATTAGTAAGTGAGTAACTTTTATGCTTGCAATCGTACTTCCTCTTGCCAGCAATAGACAATTCATGCTTTACAGGCCTTTCCCTAGTCATCTCCCAAGCCTCATCCCCAACTGTTCCCCTCATCTCTGTCTCTTTCTTCCACTCTCAACTTTCCCCCTCCATCCGTGGTGTCCCCTCTACTTGGAGCAGTCTTTCTGCCCTTGTCTTCCAATCACCTGCTTTGTTCTCTTTCAAATCTTTCCCTAAAACCTATTTCTTCCAGGAATCCATCCTTACATAGTGTAACTCCACTCTCTTAACTGTCTTGTTTGCCTTATCCCTTGATCACGCTATGTGTATTGCTCTATTGTTTTAAAAGGACCCTGAACATTTAGGACACTGTTACATTTTTAAAAAAATGCAACACTTGCTCTACCTCTCTTGCACTTTCATTGCTACTTCCTTTATTTCTAGCTTTGATATAAGCAGCATTGGGCCTGATTTGTTTTTAAATTTAAATCAGTGGGATTCCTTGTGTGAGAGTTCACTACCACGAATAAAGGTTTAACAATCAAACCTTCGGTGTTACTGCTTAACAAAAAGGAATGGAGAATTAGATTAGCAGGGTTCCTGTTTGGATCCTTTGCTATATAAAGGACTGTTAGATAGTCTAGCCATACTCTTCTGTGAACTGCCTGACTAATCACTAGTGGTGGCATTTTCTAGGAGTCTAGGGCTGTCATGAGCCCTATCGCAATATCAGAGATGATGAGCAATAACATTGCAGGAGGAAAATCTACACACTATGGGAATCGTACTTTCAAAGGCTCAGTATGATCTGCTAGCTAATCAAGCACTAGAGTTACATAAACATAGAGACTGTCAGGCCAGAAGGGACCATCATGATCATTTAATCTGACCTCCTGCACGATGTAGGCTACAGAACCTCATCCACTCACTCCTGTAATAGGCCCATAACTTCTGGCTGAGTCACTGAAGTCCTTAAATCAACTTACATCATTTATTCTAGTTCAGAGCAGAAAGTGACTGATGCCACATGCTGCAGAGGAAGGAGAAAAACAAACAAACAAAAAACAGGCTTTCTGCCAATCTGACTTGGGAGAAAATTCCTTCTGGACCCCAAATATGGTGATCAGTTAGACTTTGAGCATGTGGGCAAGACCCACCAGCCAGAAACCTGGGAAAGAATTCTCTGTAGTCACTCAGAGTCCTCCCTGTCTGTGTCCCATCTCCAGCCATTGGAGATATTTGTTAATAGCAGTCCTGGAGGGGTCATGTGCTTTTGTAGGCACCCTCATCGTACCACCCCATCAATACATTTATCAAACTCAGTCTTGAAACAAGTTAGGTTTTTTGCCCCCACTTCTCCCCTTGGTAGGCTGTTCCCAAAACTTCATTCCTCTGCTAATTAGAAGCCATAGTTTAATTTCAAACCTAAATGTGTGGTTGGACAATTTATATCCATTTGTATTTTTTTTTCATTGCTTTGCCCTGTGTTAACTTTCCCCGAGGTCAATGGTGTAGCGTCTGTCCAACAAGCATCTCAAGAAAGCAATATCAGTGCTCAAAACTTGATACATATTAACACTTCCCATTTCACTTCTTTAAACTGGGAAAAGAGCAAGATGTTAAGAGAACAGGAACTGAACGGACTCTTAGTTATTGGAAGCTGAGGGTTATAATAATTCTCATCCCATTAGCCAACATAATCCTCCCCTTGCAGTTGGCAGACTTAAAAAGTTCCTCTGTTTTGACAGTGTGAACTGGTCCCAGCTGTATTCCTCATTATATGTAAAGGGAATCTCTCTCAATCTGGCAGATTCTGTCAAAAGGAATGAGCACGTTAAGTACTCCCACTGAACCTGGGGAGAAAGGTAGTGGACTGGAGCCTGATGGGAAAGTTAAAATGCAGGAACAGTCAAAAATTCTGCCAAGCTGCAGAGTAACAGGGAGATCAGAGTCTGTAAGAAACAGTCTGCTGAAGAGGGAAACCATATCATGTAAAAACTTAGTCAGGGAGCCAAAAGCAGAAATCAAATTCCAGTGTCATGCCAAAATGGAATGCAATTTCAGCTGAGCTACTGCACTTTTCCTAAACATCCATTTATGCCCCCAAGTATAATGATAAATAAGTCAATAATCCAACAAGGTGTTTACATGGATACAGGTGATTTTGCCCTTTTTGCAAATAAGTTGTGCTTGTGACAGGAGGGGAGTAGATAACTGAGCGGGGTGCTGCTGAAATGCCATTCAAAGGGGAACTCCTGTATACAAGAGTAGATTTCTGCAGTATTTCCACACCAAACAGCATATTATATACTGCTAAATTCTCCTCTCAAAGGTCACGATGTCCTAACAGACCAAGTGAAATCCATTTAATGAAGAAAAAGGTGTGAGATTTTATGGACTGTGCAGAAGTCAGATCACTGAATGGCAATATTCTATGTCAGGTACTTCTCTGGGCCTCATTACCGCAGTGATCTTTAACGTAAATATCCTCCCAGCATCCCGTGAGCTAGGGCAGTGCTATTATCGCCATTTTATAGACAGGGAGCTAAGTCACAGAGAGAGCAAGTGATTTCCCAAGGTCTCAGAGGAAGTCTGTGGCAGAGCAGGGAATTGAACCTTGGTCTTTCAAGTCCCAGGTTAGCACCCAAATCACTTCTGTTGATGATAGCCACATCAGTAAGAAATTACAGCAGCATCAAATACCGTGATTGTGCCTGGCCCATTTGTAAATGTACAGAGTTTATGCATAGCTCAGAGTTTTTGTCATCAGTCTAGAATTGGCTGGGGCTATCTAAGGAAATTCAGTCTTCATATACTATACATCAGTGGGAGCATATTTCTATGATGAAGGATAAAAATATGTCAGTGAAGATAATTTATTGGAAACCGAGAAACTCCCCAATGAGTTGTGGTTAGCTTTAGCAAAAACTATTGTTCCCTACCCAGCTTGCACACTAGCCAACAGGTAATTAGAGTACATTTTCAGTACTCCAAATAATGTTGCTAAAAGGGAGAAGCCCCTTGCTTAGTGCAAAGGGCTGAATGCCTCACATTTTTAGTTAAATCTGGAAAACTTCACTGATTACTGTATCTAGGCAACTATCCCTCTGAAAAGTCAGAGGGATAGTTGGGTAATGACTATGTTATAAGCACTAGCTACAAACACACACACATACACTAACCCACCATAGACCATATGCTGTGTATAAGCTTTATCTAAAATTCATTTTCCCCCTAAATTGAGATGATGGGAAGCTATAGCTAGGGAACACAATTTAAACTCTTCCTATATTATGTATCAAGAGTAAGACTTTGCATGTGCCACATTTGGGGAATATATGATTCCTGACAGGCTGAGTTAGGAAGACTTTCAAGGTGATAACGTTCATGGTAGCATAGAAAATATGAATATTTTTTCTTCACATTGCTCTTTTGTGGCCTCTGCTTTCCCTATTTCTGAGGCACTCTACCTGCTTTACACTGGTGTTGTTAGCACACCTTACTGCCTGATGAGACAAAATAACATGTTTTTTTTAATTTAAGGCAGATTTTTGAGTGATAACTTCTTTCAGTGCTTGCTTTATATAATTCTTAATCTCCTGGGTTGGATTAATCCATCATCCATTTCAGGCAGATAAAATCAAATGGTTCTCAGAACACCACCACCAACACCATTGTTCTATCAACACTCCTGCCTAACTATGCTTTGTTTTTTCACACGGCCTTGACATAGTTCCTCCATGTTTTCTCGTATGCTTGGACCACTTTGTCTCCCCTGGTATACCAAGTATTCACACTCCTTTTGTTGCAATCCAGCTTTAAACATCTTTCTTCTGCACAACCTACCAGCTGTAATCAAACATAATAGACACATTATGATAATTCTGTCTTTCAGTCACATGGGACAGACCTTTGTTTACAGATCTTGGGCTTCAAATATGATTGTTTTTCCAGAGCTAATAACCTGCACGTACAGCTAATACAACTTGCAAACATTAAAGTCCATGGGTGCACTCAAGTTTCACAGAAGTGTAGGCTGTGTTGAGGCCCCAGTTATCACGTCACCCTCTGTGTCCGAACTGCAATGTTTGTTCAGATTTTGAGCTCCTTGGAACAGGACCTGTATATTCCTTTGTGGTTTTCAGAGCACTGAGCAGGCTGCTGGTAACCAGTAAGTAGTAGATGGCTGAATGATACACCAAAATGGGAATGATAGTCACAGATACATAAGTGCTTCTATTTCTGATTCAATATGGGAAATAGTGTCAAGTATCAGGGGGTAGCCATGTTAGTCTGTAGCCACCGGACTCCTTGTTGTTAATATGGGAAATGATAGTCCTAGTTTGACTAGGAACAACACAAGCACACTTTCCTCTCAAAACCAGCTGGCATTTCAGTGACCGATGTGAGCCAGAAGACCACTTTGATACTTAATATCCGGAAGCTATGTGTATATAGAAACAAAATAATAGATCTGATGTTTTTATATTTACAACTGAGCTCTGGGTTTTGAGTCAACAATATTTAGTTGAATGTTGGTCAACTAATTTTAAAACATTGTGATGCAGGGCAAATATGATGGATCCATTTAGATATCAAAGCATATACGTAGAAATAAATCCCACTTCTACCATGACAGTTCCTAAGGAATGATTCCTATTGTAAACCAGTACACCAAAGGGAAATAGTATCTAATCTTAGCTGAGAGCAATACTATGATGAATAACAAATGGTGACCCTTCCTGTTTAAAGCTAAGTGAATAATGGAAAAAGTTGCCTGTGAATAGTTGCCTGAATTTCAAAACAAACATTGATCTGATCCTATGTGTTTCCAGCTCTGCATCTTTGTGTCATGTAACTCCTAATAGGGAAGATTTGGTTTTCTATTATACAACTGAGGGTGGGGGAAAGAAACATCGATTTCCTCCTCATATCATCTTCTGCTTCCACCTATAAAACCTTTTTGATTCAACACTTACCTGTTCTTTTCGAATGTTATTAGTTTACTTTGGATCATTCCCTGTAGTGTAATTCAGTATTGTCAGTATTAGTATAGTATAGTATAGTAATGCTATTCAGTATTGGCAGCTAATCTTACGTGTAGAGCCCAGCTTGCTGCTATTGTGCTGTGCCCAGACCAGAATTTACACATTTTTGAGTCCTGCATTCCTTGTGCACCTAACTCCTATTAACTCTAATAGCCATTTTGAGTGTGCAAAGAATGTAAGATGATGTGCAACTCCCACTCAAGTTATCAAGAGCTTTGAGCAGAAGGGCTGTAAGAATCAGGAGAAACATACCTATTGAAGCAAAGATGTTAGATGCTGCAGCAAACTGCAGGAATACAATCTAGGGCTTGCCACACACAATTTCACGTCTTCCATTCGTATCGAGAAATATCATAAATGTCTTTATTCAGCATTGCTGTGTTCAGTTCTAATCATTTGAAGAGTGCCTCCAGTTATTGTTTAGATTGGTAAAAAATGCATGAACAACAGGAACTAATTTGAAACTGCAAATGCTAATTGTATAACCAAAAAGAAACTTTGAATAATGATGCCCTTTGAGGTAATTTATTCTGAAATCATGAGGGCTCTGAACAGCATTTAGTCCCAGGGGAATTACTATTTAGTGCCAGAGGGTGCAATTTCAGAGTCTGGGTCTTTCATAAAATTCAAATTCTACTACGAGTAAAATAATTGATATTTCAAAGAGCTCAATATTCATTCTTAGGCAGCTTTGTCTTCATAACTCTATTTAGGTTTTACCCATTAAAAAGAGGGGATAATAAAAATACACAGTTGTACCACATTTGAAAATCCTGACCATAATTTCTCCTCATGAGCCTGGATAGCCTCATAGATTGTAGTGGAACAATCAGAAAGTTTATTCATCACTAACCTTCAGCCAGACATTCAAGTTTGGCGTTATCACCTTGGATTTACCCCTGACTCTATGGCTTTGGTTCCTGGTCAGGTCCAAAGCTGGACTGGACAGGGATTTGCTTTCCAGCTGTTTCAGATGAAGCTGAAATGAGACCAGCGTTTCTCATGATCTGTCAGCTCAAGCGATCAGAAATCTCATGAAAACAGTGGTGGTTTGAGATTTCCACCCTAGAAGATGACACAAAAAAATCACAATATGATGTGACAACCTGGGATTTCTACAATTTGGGCAAAAGTCTCCTAAGAAAAGTTCATATTTTACAAGGCTGTTGACTCTGAACATGATTCAGTCCAAACCTAATTTAGAACTTGCACACTGCCTCATTGGCCTGTCTATAATATTTTTAGAGGAGTGTTCCTTTGGATCTATAAAGCTGACATGGAAGTCAAGTGGAACTCTTCATGCATATTAGAAAGCAAAATTTAGCCGACATTTTCAAAATATGGGTGTCTGCTTTGCATCTGAAGTCAATTGGAATTGTAGGTCATCAGCACCTCTGAAAACCAGGCCCAAGGTGTCTCAAACTAGGCTTCGAATACCAATGCCCACCCTTGGAAAATGTTGGCTTCAGTGTTTTGGTTCCGAAAATACAAGTGAGGCATTTTTACTCTGGATCTTTTACTCTTTAACTAGCATATTAGTTGCATACACATGAATGTTTTAAAAAACAAAATGTGAGACCATTATCAGTAGATGGGTTATTTTAATGAGACTGTACATCTGATATGTAAATGGATTCTTACATTATTTTTTTCCTTCCCCCTCCCTCAATCCTCTTGTCTCACCTTTCCCTGGGCTGTACTGCTGCCTAAACAGCTGGAAGTAGCTTGGGTTTACATGGGCAAAACTTAACTGGTTATTCATAAGTGATCTCCCCTCTTTCCCTACCCTTTTTTCTTTCTCCTTCATTTGCCTTACAGCAGTCTCAGGCAAGGCTGCTTTTTCAACTCTTTTGTTTAGCGGGTGATTATGGGACTATACCTTTCTATGTTAAAAAAAAAAAGCCATAAAAATGTAATGAGAACATGGCTCCTCTAGGAGCGGAACAAAACAAACAAAAAAACCACGTGTCTTCAGGGGAATCCCCTCTGTAAGACAGTGAAATATTTTCAGACTGCTGTAAAAATTAAAATGTTGGAATCCGCTCACAAGAGTGCAAACGTCATAAAGGATCACAAAACCAAGTGTACTTTGCATGGAGAAATTATGCGAGGAATATAAGACTGAGATATTAGATGAGCATGTTTTATTAATTAATTGAACCCTAAGTTAGATCTACTGCCTTCTTTCTGTCTTGTGCTGCCAGTATGGCTTATTGTTCACACCTTCATTCTAGAGACAGACATTTCCCTTCATTGTTCTCCTGTGTTATTTTTAATATCTTCATCACCATAGCATTGATCTTTGCATCTTCATTGTACAAGTAATTGCCCCACTTCTTCGGCCTCTTCATTCTAATTACAACATTTTTTTCTCAGGCATCCTATCCTGTGCCCTTTTTAATCCATTTGAGAAGGAAGCAGACCCATGCATCATATGCGACTTCTGTCTGTGCTACACATCAGACTGAATGACACATGAATCCAGAGGAGTAGAGTGATTTATACTTTCTGAAGGCTAAATGTTATCTTCATAAAATTAACACACACACACCTTTTTATATTTGGCCAGAGGAATGACATTTTTTAAATCAATTCTTACACTCTACTGTCCCAGATAATGCATGCTTGACTTCATATGATGCACACTTCTTGCAAAGTTTCCAATAGCAATACTCATGATCAGGGAAATACTATGTTTTGTTAATGTACCGGAAAGAGAAAGGAATACTTATAGAGAAGACTCATTTCAACAATAGCAGTTGAGATATGTTGATTAACCAACATGGAGCACAGCTTGGAAGGTGAAATGGATGGTGACAGTCAGCCAGCATTGACCAGGTGAAAACCCCACAAATCTCAGCCAGGATGCTACCTCTCTTATGAAGTGGACAGTGCAGGGAGGGGAATCCCAAAAGCAGACCATGCAAATCATGAAACAGAAGAAAGCCAGTATCCCAAAGCTCACAGTCACTAAGTACAAGGAATGGGGAGGCATAGGGCCACCTTTTGCTCCTAAGGAGTAAGGCAGGAGAAAGGTCCTAACACTGCTTCTCCCCAGTTGGCTGTTGTTCTGGAGACAGTGTTAGGGGAGCAAACACTGCACTCTGTTTGAGGATGTAGCACTTGCTGATACTCCATGTGTTTCTCTAGCACACCATTCTATCATCTCTATTCTGTGCAAGCGGACACCTCCAGACGATTTTGCTGATCTAGTGCCTCTTTGCATGCAGTCCTTATTAAGCTATTGCTGATGCAGCCAATTTTTGGCCCTTTTTAATAGTTTTGAATTCATTAAGAGCCTGATCTGGTGCTTATTGGAGTTTTGTTAGTCTTTCTATTATCTTCAGTGGGTTTGGGATCAGGTCCTAAGACCTTTGCTTCGAAGACTGTGATACAGGTAACCTATTTTCCTAGATTTGTTTTAAAACAGCCTCCTTATTTGCTATCCCTCCTGCCATGTGAATTAACTCGACGTGTGTATGTTGGCTGTCACTTTCAGAGATGTACCATGATATAGTCCATCTTTTCCCACCAGTTGGTCAGATTATGCTGTTGTATGGCATACAGTATATCCATATGGCCACAGAGGTTTCCAAAGCACTGACAAGGCTTAAGTGTTATAGAAACATAAAGAGTTTATATTCTTTAATATAAGTTATAAGCTAATCTATATTTTTAAAAGCACCCTACCAATCATCTAACGATGTAATTTCTCTTTGTTTATTTGTGTGCCTGTGTCTATTCAGTTGGTTTCCTGGTGATCGCCAGATAGCTAAAATACTCTTATATTGGTTTTACAATTGTTCTTTAAAGGCCACGGCCCTGTAAATAAGATGGATTGGCAACTAAATTTTATGTGGCACACTTGTTCTTGTGGAGAAGCAGATGGGCTGATTCTAACATACACATGCTCATACAAATGGAATAGACATTACATTATTTATCCACAGCTTCCCACAGCAGATTCTTCACTGCAAAGTCTCTGTAAAAGTTTTAGTGAGATTTTACTGCTTGTTCTTAATGGTAGAATCATCACTGGTGCCAGAAGTCCAAGCACAATGAGTTCCTATAGTATTTTGACATATCAAACACTAAAGCTCCCTGGGAGTCTGGAAAGTGAGCAAAGAGTTGGCATATAATTTAGAATAAAAGGGGAGAATGCCAACCTGTTTGGGGAAAAAATAGGCATTTTCCTGGAGAGAAAACTTTGTATTTTAAGGTAAAGAGTGTTCCTCTTTATTTTCTGTTTTACACAGAAGGAATAGCTAGGCTCCCTATATTGTATGTGATTATCATTGCTGGAATTTGTTTTTTACTGTTCTCTTTCACTGTGCAAATAAGCCAGATGTGCAAACCAGTGCACTGAGTAGCGTTGGGGAAGGTACAATGGCTATGGACACACTCTATAGTGTGGGAGATAAGGATTACTTTCCTCCCAGGAATCTTGTTCAGTTCCCCAGTGTACTTTGGTTGCTGAAGTTACATCCCATCTGTGAAGGTCAGGGAGGAGGACAGAGGCATTCATGTAGTAGTACATTCTCCCACTAAGCCCTAGCACTCTTTCCCGCCATGGGTGCGCACAGCTGCCATAAGCAAAGCACTGTGCCACACAGTGGGTATGCATCCCCTGAGTGGGTCCCCATACAGCTAAATTCAGTGCCTTGCATGGTGTCAAGTATCAAGGGGTGGCCGCGTTAGTCTGTATCCACAAAAACAAGGAGTCCGGTGGCACCTTCAACCTCAACAAAAAACTCACACAGATACAGACAGACATCATCTTCCTCTCCAAGTGCAAACAGATGGACATCATACCAAAAGGACTGAAGGTAAAAAGTCCATTGCAGTCAACATACTACACTGACTATGGTGAGCTCCATTTGTGAGATAACTCCCTTTTCTTCATGTGTCAGTATATAATGCCTGCATCTGTAATTTTCACTCCATGCATCTGAAGAAGTGTTTTTACCCATGAAAGCTTATGTCCAAATAAATCTGTTAGGCTTTAAGGTACCACCGGACTCCTTGTTGTTTTAGATAAGAAGCTCTATTGTCTCCATGGGTTTGAGGAAGCATTGAAATTTGTCAGGAAGGTCACCATTTTGTCATGGATATGCCTTTTGCTGTCCCTGTGAAATTTTGGCCATGTTATGAGCCTCTGAAAAACATCTCACTTCATAGATGTTCAGTAGAGACTTGCCTGACGTTTGTAGCTAAAAACTCAGAAGATTCCATCCTCACTGCTTGTGCTCCAGCCTGGGGCTGAGCAGGACTTTCCTGGCAATTGCAGCTCTGGCTGGGGCCCGGCACTAGAACTGAAAGCAGGGAACCTGTCTCTCCTGTGTTCTCAATGACCCACCACAATGGACCTAAGCAGAGTGGAGAAGGAAGATGCTTGATTCAAATACAGAGGGAACCAGAGCCCCTGAGGTGGGGTGCTTAGGGAGTAGATTGTGACAAGCCACATGGTGGGAGAAAGGGCGTGACTGGGACTGAAGTCTGGCATGGGGAGCAAGAAAATGGCAGTGAGAATTGGGGATGGGGAGACTGGCAATAGTTGGGCAAGGAGACAGTGATAAGTTGCCTATGGGATGGGGATTCAGAATAGCTGGGCAAGGAAACTGGAGGTGGGGGAGGGGCAGGATGGAGGGACTGGGCAGAAGGTGTCAAACTGGGGGAAATGAGTAAAGAGACTGTGCCCACTAGAGCACTTCAGAGCTTGGAATGGAAGCTGTGATTTCTGAGTCTCACCATTCCGCTGCTGTCAGCAAATATCTGGGAAATCCACTGGCAGAGTGTCTCATCCCCCTGTAGTGCTGGCACCCACACAGTGGGTTACAACCTACTATTGCCATCCAATACTCTGTTAGCTTAAATGCCAGAGGTTTGTATGGTGCATCTCCAGGGCCCAACCCTGATGATGACTGTGGGTGTCAATATGATTCCATATAGTGACATTTGTGTTTTGTTTTTGTTTTTTTCAGTTTGCTTTAAAAAAAAAAAAGGTAACAAATTATACCTACGCAGTATGTGAGAGAAACAGTATTAAGGTTCCAAAGTCGAGCACTCAGAAGTTAGAAAAAGGCAGAATTACCTAGCAACCTTGTCATGCATGATACAGTCTCTAACTGCATGACCCCTTACTATTTTTTTCCACAACACCCCTGCCTCATTCAGTGCATGAGATGGACTTTCTCTTGGAACGAATCAGGGTTGTGCAGTGAAGGAGACTGTTTGTCTCTAGGACCCCATCTCATATGTTGCTGAAGTTGGAATGTGTTTGAATTGCAGATACTGGGACAGGCAGGCCTATGCCCACTCAAAATTAAACCCTTGGAACATGTGTAGTGAATGAGGCAGGGGATTGCAGGAAAGAAAGGAATAGCTTATCATTAAGACAATTGAATCCTGTCTTGGAGAACTGGATTTTATTCCTCTCTCTGTCACAGAGCTCCTGGGTGATGCTTGGCAAGTCACTTTAACCAAACTCCTCATGGGTGGTCAATAATTGTGTTCCTAATTTTTTCGGTGCCTGATATGAGAGGCTTGGGGGTCTGATTTGCAGAAGTGTGGAGAACTTACAGGTATAACTGAAGTCAATGGGTGGTGTTCTTGGAACGTAAAAAGTGCTATACAATGCAAAGTACTCCGAAAAAATCAGGCCCTAGGTATGTCAAATCGAACACCTAGAGTTAGTGCAGACTTCTGATCTTAATCACTCAGTGCCTCAGCTGCCATCTGGGAAATGGAGACATGTCCCCTCATTTCACATGGGTTTTGTGAAAATAAGGTAATGTTTTAGAAGCACACAGAGACTACAGTGGTGAGCACCATAGAAAAGCCCATGAGGAAATAAATAATTGTGTCTTCAGAGAAAGGTTTCATTAGTGTGCAGAAACTAAGGCCTAGGACCACACAATGAACAGTGAGGAGAAAACAAAATATTGAATAGCTGCTTGTTAAGTAAGCACTGTACTTTGTGTGTGCCAAATGAGACAGGGTCCGGTTGAAAAACATTGTATGTGAGCATGTTATTAAAGACTGCATTATAATGCACACATACAAAAACAGTGAACTACAGTTGCACAGGTAACTTTAATTCTGGCATTTCTTAACTTGTCAGTGTTTGACTTGGCAGCCTTAATAATGCTCTTTTCAATGTATTTTTTGTTGTTTGTTGATGTGTATTATTTCCGGAGCGGAAAGACCCCCCACCAGCGAAGACTGGAAGCGGAGGAAGCCCGGGCCCCACAAGAGTTTTCTGGGGCCCCCAGAGCGAGTGAAGGACCCCGCTCCAGGGGCCTCAAAAAACTCTCATGGGGGCCCCTGCGGGGTCTGGGGCAAATTGCTCCTCTTGCCCCCGCCCCGGGCAGCCCTGGTTGAATAAAGCAGCATGTTCCTAGCAACACGGAATGTGTTGCTTGTGCACTGAGTCGCCCCTTTACCAAATGCCTTTGCAATAGTTCCTGGCCTTCTCTTGCCTTGAAAGAATAGAGCAGAATGGCAGCATGGCTCCTGCAGGAGCTGTGTGACCAGGGAGTCCCTGCTTGCTAAGCACCCAGTGGCTGCCCATGTATAGAGGGTGTTGGGACACTACCCTACCAAAGTTTGTCTTGACACAGTCCCACTTCAAACCGCACTATGTTAATGCACTTTTAAATACCTTTTAGAGCACACATGCAGGGTCTCCATGGGGCAGTTAGAGCACAACACTTTAGAGCAGTGGTGGGCAACCTGAGGCCCGTGCCCCTTCCCACAGCTCCCATTGGCTGGGAACGGCGAACCGTGGCCACGTGAAGCTGTGAGCAGCCGTGCCTGCATACAGTCAGTATAAACAAACTGTCTCGCAGCACGCCAGTGCATTACCTTGACAGGCCACGTGCATGCCGCAGGTTGCCCACCACTGCATTAGAGTGCTCTCCAGTCACTGCAGCCTGTGGTCTGGGTGGTGAATGCAGCACCCCAAACCCCACTGTGCTAGGACTGGCTCAGGTGGCAGGCTCTCGCGCCCTCTGCTGACTAGGGCTGTGTGGCTCAGTGCTCCAGGGAAGGTGGCATAGCTGCTGGAGGAAGCCTTGCCGGGCAGGGAAGAAGGAGGAGGTGGTGGTAGGGAGGAGAGGAGAACCCTGGGAAGGAGGTGCAGGCCTAAGGTAATTAAGGGCCTGAGGCAGCATAGAAGGAAGAGCCGATCCTCACCTTCCTCATCTTTTGGGGGCAGAGAGGGGCAAATGGGCTTGTTTTTTTTTGTGCTACATCATATTTGTCCCAAAATGTCCCATGCATCAGACGAAGTGGATATTCATCCACGAAAGCTTATGCTCCAATACGTCTGTTAGTCTATAAGATGCCACAGGACTCTTTGTTGATTTGTCCCAAAGTTCACTAGCTGCCACTGAAAACCACCCCTCAGTCACTCAGTTCAGGGAGACAAATAAAAATGCAGCAAGGGTCAGCATCATCTTATCAGGAATTCCTTTTATGGGTGGGGTTGTAAGATGCTGCAGAAAGCAGCAATGCCCTTAGTCCTGCTCAGTCTACTTGCAGAGTAAAGTCCCTGTGGAAATTCTATGGAGTCAGGAGAGCAAGCGAGCGTGAGAGAGAGGAATGAAGCCAGGATGCACCTTTTTCATGCTAATCCCTAACCCCAGAAACCAAATATGTCGTATCTCAGCCTCTTACACTCAAGGAAGTGGAAAAACAAGAAGTTTTTAAACACTCGTCTGTATCTGTCATGGGACTAAGAGGAACATTTCTGCTATGCAGTTTTCCTTCGTCATCTACTATAATTACATTTTGTTTTCATTTTAATTCCAAGAGATTTTCTGGTATATAAACCTAATCTGTGTTAGCAAGTCAAGCTAAAAAAGAAAATTGCCTAGAAGGCCTATTGTTTAGCCAGTTAGCTATTGTTTAGCCAGTGGGGTAAGAACTAAATCCCATATTTATAAACTCCATTACTTGCTCCTTGACTTGATTAGCCATCCTCCCCCACTTTCCCCAGGCCCGTGTACTCTTCAAGAGTGTAATTAATGCCTGTTTTGCTCTGTCTTACAGGCCTTGATTCAATAAACAGGCTACAGTTATCTAAATCCTATGATTTCCTATATTCTGCTCTCCTTAACTTATTGACTCCTCTTCTGTTGCATGGATGCCTGTGTCATTCTGGATCCCTTGGCAATTTAGCTCAATGTTTTTCCTGCCCACAGTTATGTGTATTGCACAGCTTGGCTAGAAGGGGAGATGTGATAATTGTCTGCAGGTATCTGAAGAATGTAAACACCAAGGACAGACAGGAATGGTTAGGATAGTTCAAGGGATTTGTGGTAAGAAATTGATCAAAGGAACATTTATGCTAAATATTAGGGATAAGTATCCTCTCAGTCAGTCCTCTGGTATATTCTCCCAAGTGAGGAGATGGAGATTTTCAGACCAAAATTAATTAATGATGAAAAAGAAGAGAGAAGAATGGAAACACTTATGCTACCTTAGCTCTTGAAGATACTGTGGCTACATGTGTGAGCATAGACAATCACGCCTATGCCAGCCCACCTTCTCTTCTTTTGTAAATAGGGCAGGGAGAGAGCAGAGAAATCTATGCCTGACATGCAACACAAGGGCAGACACTTTGGCTTTGTTGATGTTGTTTTCCAAATCTCAGAGACCGCTCTGAATCTTCAGTATAACTGAATACCTATGTAATTCTAGCTGACAAACTGGGACTTTTCTTGCCTCCCCCAAATAAGCTATGCCCTATTTTTGGTTCCCATCAATCCCAACTAGCAGCTCTTGCTTCTTTCTTTCTAGGAACCTTTTACTGTTTCTGCTGCCCAATACTGGAGACCCAGAAGGTTGAGATGAACTGGATCTGAGAGTTCTAGGCTTGTCCATTGCTGGGTTGTTAATACTTCATGTGAATGATATGACAGTCACAAATTTATTATCATCCCACAGCAAAACCCCTATGTGGAGGTGATAGGAATGAATATACTCACCTATATGACTTGTTTGTCCTGCATCTTCAGCTCTGAGAGGCTGGTAGATATAAGACTATGTCATGAGTGGACAGCATGGCCTCTAAGATCTGCATAGGTCAGAGGTCCTTGTGATTTCATAGATCTGTGATGCGGTGAGAAGACTGTCCCATCGCTGTGCTCCTCCCAGGCTCCAACTCTCTGCACTGCTAGAACAACTGCTTAGCAACTGTGCTGAGACTGGCTTCTCACTGCTGCATTGCTCTCTCTGACCCCATTCAATGGGCAGAGGAGGAGTTAGCACCGCCATAAGCTTCCATTGCTTCCAGTGGGATTATTGGGCAAAAAATCAAGTTTGCACAGGAGAACGTGCTAGGGACAGCCTCTGTCCCCCAGCTCCTCACTGTGCATCCTGGCCACAAAAGGTTTTTGTCAGAGGAAAAAAGAGCTGGCTAGACATGGGAGAAGCATTCCACCTTAGTGCAGCCCCCAAAGCCCTTCTGCCTGTGTCTGACTGAAGTGGTTTTGCTCCTCTCACAAAACTGAACAGAGATTATTGTGCCAAATATGCCTTTTGGCTAGCATTTAAACTAGAGAAACTGATGATGTTTTAAGAGTCCCGTCCCCATCCATCCTCCACCCCACCCCCCCCGCCCCGCCGCCTCATTTTAAAGTACTGCTATTGGTTTTCTGTCACTTCACTTCAAGTCTGATTAATACTGGCTAAAACTGAAAACCTCTCAGCTATTCTTCAAAAGGAGCTAAAGTCCCCTTATTTCCCATAGTGAAATAAGCAATTGCATTATCTCAATGTGAAGGAGGAAACATTAAGATCAATATCCTGTTGTAAATACAATGCTGAAATCTGCAATGAAAACTGTGATAATTTTTTTTGAATGCCAGTGGACTCAATATAAATCTGAATTATTTTATTCTATCTATGTGCACACTAATAACACTCCAGTTAGTTGTCTTGCTTTGGATATCAGGGCCCCAAGAATAAATCATCTGAATTTGTGTAAAAAAAAATTGTCAAATCATTCATGCCTTTTAATAGTAATAGGGAAAAATAGACAAGCTTTGTTAAATAAACATAACTTCTCTTTTTGTTGCATGGCTGATGTGTGGAACATAGAACATTTGAATCCTAAGGGATGAACACAAATTTCTAAGTAATATGGACACCCAAGTCCTATTAAAATAAACTGGAATGAGACATCTTTGAAAATCTAAACCTCAAAGTACATGGGCATTCAAAATTTAAAATCGAATGGAACAGGGAGCTTTAAATACCACCTATTAAAAAATTAAAGACATGAATTTACCAAAATATACTGAAACATGGTAAAGGCCTGATTCTGCAGTCACTGCACAGTGATTACTCCCAATAGAGGTTACATATGCTCAAGGTCTACCAGTTCAGGTTCTATGTAATTTGGAGGTAGAGATATGCCCATGTAAGGTATTTCCTTCTTTGGGGTTCATATTTTTTATTACTTCATTCAGCTACATCCAGAAGATTTAGGTTTGGTTCGGTTTAGTTTAGGAACCTTTAACTGGTGAAAGTGAGGATGGGAGAATTCCTGAACTTTAGGTGGGTATCAGGGATTTTCTATGGGAAACTGATCTGGCTAGGAAACCTTGGTTGGAATGGTGATGGGGCATCAAAAGATTTTCTATTTCCAGAAACAGGTGAGGATGCAAATTAGCTTTGCAAGGGGAGGATTGGGAAAGCCTTATAGCTGGCAGGATGTCAAACTGGGAACTCTAACTAGTTTAGGACACAAAGAATTCTGAACACCGCAATGTTTATGATGTTTGGTGTTTGTATTCATGTCTATCCAATTTAAATACTGGGCTAGTTTGTATCTTAAAAGCAAAGGCCTATGCTGAGGGGAAAGGGGGCTACAGAGGTCTCCCACTGATGAATCTTGAGATCTGTAGAATTTGAGGGCCGGCCCTCATAGCTTACACAGATAGATTAGATAGTTGGCAGCTGTGGTCTATGGGAAGCCTCTTAGCATTTGCACCCAATTAGGCATTCACAACAGGATCTGAATCCAGAATCCATACTTTCGTTGATCCACGAATGGCTATTGTCATGTGCTCAACTGGAGGGTGCTCTAATGTTACATTTGGTGGAGAATGAGTCTGCTCACCTCATTGGTGGTGTTAGAGTGATGTGACTATTTTACACCAGTTCTCCAAGAACTTGTAATGGGTTCCTGTTCACTTCCATATGCAATTCAATGTAGGGTTTGGTCTACAAATCTTAATATGGTTTGGGTCCTGGCTATCTGAGAGACATCTCTATCCTTAAAACCTACTACAATACTGGAGATTGGTTGATTTAATTATCTGGGGACTCATAGAAAATTTTCAGTAGATGTCCCTTGACTATGGAATTCATCACCCCAGCTGTCCTGGCAGTGTCTCATTTTGTTGTGCTCAGTGCAAGACCCACCTATTTTGCTTAGAGGCCTTGGAGAACTGAAGGGGGTGGTGGGAATTTGGCTCTTTTTAGGGGCGTAGTCTTTTAGTCCAACTTTTGGAAAGATGCAGAACTTGAATTATGTGGTATTTCATAAATGATGTATATTGCCATGAGCCTTATGGAAAGACGCAGTCTGTAAATCTAAGTAAATAAAATATTCCTTAGTTCCGTGTTGAACAGGTCTATTTTAAAGATATGTTTCTTGCTCTGTCATTTTTCCCCCTGAGATATGGAATTTTTTTGTAACGTTCTTAATCTTTTACAAAGCCTCTGTTAGGATGGTAGTGGGGGGCAGGGAAACAAGATTCCTTATTTAACAAGTCTTCCAGAGTACATTTTTACCAATATTGCCTCTTCAATGTATCTAGATTGCGTCCTTGTAACCTTCACTCCACGGAGAGGGATGGGACTAATTCATTTTTCATGTTTCTTCAGTTAAGAGATCCTTTGAGGGGAAAGCAGTTTGCTGTCAGTCCAATGGGGGCTGTGATGAACTGACTGACCACATTCCACTTGCTTAATTCAGCTTATTTTATACTCTGGTATCCAAAAGATAAGGACCTTGCATTAAACTAGAGGATCTTGCTCTCTTCTGCAATCTCGCCTTGCTTATAAAAAATAGATTAGGAAGAAATGTACTATTATATGAATAAAGCACCAAACTTGTGGTTTCCATCTGAGCTCCGGTCCCGTCCAGTGTGAAATCTATTTGGTGCTTTAGACTTGGTCCTTCTGGAAGAGCATTCTTCACTGCAAAGTTATTAAATGTTAAAAAAAAAAAAATCCAGCACTGTGAAGCAATCGCAGTGTCTGTTTGAGAAAGGCCAGAGATTAAGTTAACAGAGAAGCCGATTTACCTCCCACTCATACAGAAGAGTGTCTGCAGGTCAGCCTCTAACGGAATATTACAAGGGAGTCTGTATTGTGGTTACCTGCATTCTCTGTCTAGCTTCAAATCAGTGAAGAACTTCAGTTTTTCAGTGCTTGTGCACTTAAGCAAAATGATTTTTGAAAAACAGCATTTCACATGAGAAAAAACCTGCACATTTATGATTAGAAATAGCATATACTTCATGTCACTATAAGATCGCTATTTTGTCAAACAATCTGCAGCTGCCATCTACATGCTGTTTACAAATCCTCATAAGTGCCATACTACAAAATGTGCTAGTTTTGCTTTTTAGATTAATTTGGCCTCTATAATGTGAATATTGGATAGAATTATCTTTAAATAACCCAGGGTTAGACAGTTTAGTTTGCATTCCATGTCTTCCAGATTTATTGAAAAGCATGGTTCAGTACAATCATTTGTCTGTCTTCAAATGAGTAATGGTAATTTCAAATGAATTATCTCCATATACCTGAATGGCCTCAAAGTCCTATCTAAGGTTCACTGACTGAAAAATACTGAAATATGGAATATTTAAACACCTGGTTATGAATGCAAAGAGAATTCAGTGGTTTCTAATGTATTCCAAAGCTAGCATCACAGAACTCTTTGAAACTAAAAATTGACCCTGCAAAAATTGCATGATATGGCCTGAAATCAAGACCATTTTTATGGGTGGACCTCTTTGTGATAGTTGCTGTACAAACATATAATAAAAGGCAATGCCTGCCCCAAAGAATTTGTTCCTGTTCAGAGTTTTAATATCTGCATCATTTTCATTATAAATCATCCTTAATTTTTGTAACATCCAGAGGCTATGGGAAATTGGTGTGCATAATAATAGTGATTGTTTTACATAACTGTTCAAAAGGTGTTTTATAGGCAAACAGTTCCCTGCCTCAAAAGCTTATAGCCTAAGATCACATTTTGCTATGGCTCCATGCATGCACAGGGGTCCACCTATACAAAGGCCTCAATCCTGGAAATAGCTCTGCTAGCATGGACCCCTGTACCTACATGGAATTTTGCTGAAGTCAGTGGGACTGCATGGAGGGACAAGGGACAGCATTAGCACATGTATTTCTATAATCCAGGCCTATGTAAGACATGCTAATGTAAAGAGAGTTTACAGTCTAATGAAAGATTATCACTTATTCTTGTATGGATGTTTTAATAAAAATTATAGCAATGTAGAGCATTGTCATTTTGAGGAATATCACCAAGGAGCCAACCCAAAGCCTACTGAGGTCAACCCCTTCTACTGGGTTCAGTGGCTACGGGATTACAGCCTAAATGAACTAATTATGTTGACCCCTTTCTATCTCAAAACCTGCTTAATAGTGGGAAGAAGGTGGTAGGGTAAGGGAATGTGTGCATACAAAGGCTACATATTTCTATGTTGCTCCCTATAAAGTATGGACAGCAATATTGTTTGAACCAATAATTTCAACACAGACTATGCTACTAGAAATCAGGATGTCCACTCGCCAATAAAATCATTTCATAGCTGCTTACTGAAAGGAGGAAATCTCACAAAAGACAGTGCAGTCAAACAGAGTGCAGACTCATTAGTCAGATCTATATTTAGCTAACTTGGGGGTATGTCATGCCGCTGGTCTCTTTAAGCAAAACACACCATTGATTTCAATGGGGAACTCTGCCCAAAAATCTGTGGTGCAATATGGTTGCCAGACCTCAATTTACTTTCATATTTGAGAAATGATTTTGCTGACGCACAGTTTTAAAAGTTTGCAACTATAAATAGTACACTTGTCTGACCATGAAGCCAGACATACTAAATACAAGGATACTTTATAATACAATGCATGTAATATAGTCAGGATATAAACTTCAACAATTTCACAGTGATCACCACATCTGTTGTTTGAGGAAATAGATACCATTGACCTTTGGAGATGTGAGGCTCAGTAATTTATGTTGGCTTTAGAGCTTGCCAGCCCTCATGACACTGTCTGAGGGACTCTGTCAAATATATCTATTTCAATTAAATGTTATGAGAGTTGAGAACTAAAAGAAGCAGTTTCACAGTGCAGGGCCCACTCATCTTTTTGACACGCTATCTTTACAGTGAACATACATTTCTTTTATTGGGAGCCTGCTCAGCAGCCCTTGGTCATGTGTAAAACAGTGCTATGTTAGCTTTAAATTCAAAACACCTCCTGGTTTGATTCTTTTGATTAGGGATGAACAGCCAGTCCAGGTAACCCTCAGTCTCTGCCACAACTCTAAACTTTTTCTAGAAATGGAAGTTGGACTGCTGAACTTAATTGACGTTCTAAAATGTGTTGCTCATTTTTTTCTTCACCTTTTATGTGCTTTATCAGAACTGAATTCAAACTCTGAGCCCTGTGAAGTTTGCTCATCACTAATTTTGATATTATTGTGCCTTCTATCATTTTTGTTTTTGTCTTTCATGGCATTTTATAGCTCTTCTTAAGATGTCCCACTGTATAGTGACATTTAGACATACCTATTTACGTCAGTGGAGTGACAACAAGGATACATTCGGACCATTAGATCTTTGATTTTTGTTCCCAGATCCCTCAACTAGTTTCACATAAATAGTCTCCTTGAAGTCACTGAGACTTCTCATGCATAAAAATGTTGACCATGTATGTAAGTGTAAGTGTTTGAAGGATTGGTGCCTTAGGTGGTGGTGGGGGAGTTTCCATCAGTGTATTAAACACAGCCTACAATTTTTCTTCTGTTTCACCAAGCCCTAAACATAGAAGGGATGCTATCAAATAGTTCCTACTCTAGTTGATTTCAGAGCACAGAAAACATGGTTCAGTGGTTGTGATTATTTTCTAAATTTATCATCTAACATTCCTATTGTGATTATGAGGTTCATTATAATAGGAGGGCTTTTTTGAGAAAGAGAAAAACCCAAGCTTGCTAATCCACTGTGCTCATCACTTAAAATTTAGATATGTTAAAAGGGAATTTCAGAGGTCCTGGTCTTTACTAAACCACATATTATTAAAAGTTTGCTTATGGGATGTTAAACCTTTGGTTTTCAAACTGTGCATGCTTGCAGGGAGTTTACAGATTATAGTTGAGCCAGGCACCCATTATTACAACTGTGATTATTGCCAACATGCAATAATAATGCAGGTGATATCACAAGTGCGCATGCGCGCACACAGACAATCGGAGGAATATACAAACAGGTCTTTATTTTAGTGTATTTAGAGCCTGATCCAAGCTCCATGAATTCAAGGGAAAGACTTCCATTAACTTCCGTGGGCAGAACTCTATCACCAAATATGCATGTGGCAAGAAATTTTCAAAATGACGTCAACTTGACCTTTAAAATGATGCTCATGAATTGCACACCCTGCAAATTTTACATTTGCTAAGCATACAACGGGAAGCACTTGTGACAGATTTTAACATCAGTATTTCTGTTTGTTCATGCAAACATCTTCTTGTTCGTGAGAACAGCTTCATATTTAAAACTGACAGATGCTGGTTTGGGAATGTATTTTTTTGACCATGGAACTTAGTTATTGCCCCATGTAATTTGGAAATATTTAAGCAGTAAATATTTTACTTTACATTGTGCTTCTAAAGACAATAAAAGTTGACAGTATAATCAAGACCATAAAGGAAGAAGGAAGATACTAACGCTATGAATATATGCTACTATAGGAGACAAACATTTATTTTGAAGACTTATTAAAAAGTGATCAAGGTTGTATCTTCATGGTGCCCTCAGACATGTGCAGAAATGCTTAGACATGTTTAATTCAGGCTATATTGTCACAGCGCCTACACTTGTCCGGTTTGTCCTCCTACTCTGGCCAGTGAGGAGAGGTTGGGCTACTCATCCAGTACTATCTAATGTGAACAAACGTATGAGGATGAGGAAGGGGTGAAGAGTGGGTGTAGCTTTCATTCTGCTTGTCTTCTTTCTCACCAGCTCTATAGTTGGATGGGTGCCTGGGCTGTTCTATGGAAAGGGATAAAGTAACTGATTCGTCCTTCAGAGTAATAGACAAGCAGGGCGGAAATTGTAACTCTCAGAATCACAATTTGTTCTCTGCTCTGCACTTGAGGTGGTGCAGCTAACCTACTTCCCCTTGCTCAGGGCATGTTGTAAAAGTCAAATCTAGCCCTTACTTAGGAGCTTTCTGAGTATTGGGTAAAGCTGATAAGGAATTTTCTATTGGAAGTATTTTCTGATAGAAAATGCAGTTTCTGCAAAATCAAAACTTTGTAAGGGAAAATTTTCAATTCTGCAGAATTTTTTTTTTGTTGTAGTCAGGAAACTAAGTATTTTGTTTTTAGTAGGTTCAACTCAAATCAGAAAATTTCATTTGGTTGAACTGACCAAAACATTCTGTTTCAAATCAGTTGAACAACTTGTTAAGCTTGCATTTCCCTATCAGTATGTTGCCCCATTGTAGATGGGAGTTGTAGTATGCGCCTCTTCTCTCCTATGGGCTGAGCTTCCTGTAGGACTACATTTACCATAATGTAATGTGGTCCCGTTCCTGACCAAGCTCTGTGGTGCCTCATGGGAGTCACATGATCCTAGGTACTCATGGAAATTGTAGTCCTTCCAGGGAGAATGGCGACATTGGGTTCCTAAATTACAACTCCCATGAGGCAATGCACCAGAGTAGGGAAATGCCATTTAATTATGAACTAACTTGAAACAAAATGTTTTAGCTCAAGTCAACAAACCAAAAGGAAATATTTTGATTTTGTGATTGTTGAAATGTTTTGTTTCAGTCAAAAATATCAAAATTTAACATTTTGACATTTCTGACTTGAATTTTTTCTGAATATTTTATTCTGCAAAAATTTAAATATTTCAACATTTTATCCCAATTTAGGGATACAAAAATATGTTGAAACATTGGAATTTAGGTCAGATTATCTGCTTACTCCTAGTCATATTGTAATGCCCATAGGTAGCATTCACTTCAATTCCAGCTCATCTCTACTCCCTACTGAAACACAAAGTTGTTATAATGTTCTAATTTGTACACAACATTAGAGAGCAAGAGAGCTCACAACAAGAGATAAGGTGTCACATATTTCTAACCAGCTAAGTGTACATGTAATCTCTTATGCCCTTAATCCAAATAAAATAGGAATGCTAAATTGATATAAGCAACTGGTAAAAAAAAACCAACCAAGAACCGGTTAAATGCTTTATAAAAAGGGAGAGAGACAACATTTGGCAATCAAAGTGCCTAAGGAAATACTACAGCAGCAGAGCCATATAAAGTCATGCTTCAAGAGTGAGATCTGGGAAAAGATTGCTCTTCTGTTGAGCAAGGAATAAAGGCGCTAAGGCCTTGCCCATGAATGTTACATTGGCCAAATGCATTCTGTACAATAACATGGAAATATTACCATGTGTCTGTCTTCTGTGCTGTTTGAGTTCATATGCCTAAGCCTTTTTGTAGAAAGATTTTGTAGAACTCAATAATTAACTCACTTCTCATAAATAATATTAGAAAAATAGGCTTCTTTTTGGAAACTCTGGTGAAAAACTGATTTTTAATGTGTTTTCTATCTTTTGTTTAATATTGGTGAATGTTTTATGTACCCAGATGGCTTGAACAATTATATTTTTCCACTACTTCATACATTTAAAGTTCCTTAGCAATCATGACATTATGTACAAGGTTTTAACAGTTTCTAAAACACAGGACTCGTATATATACCATAGATGAATACTCATTCTTACTAATCAGAAAGTATTTATACTCGAGAAACTTTAAAAAGCTCTACAGCTCGCACTAAATGTGCCTGTTCAGCTAAAAGTATTTACTGAAACTTTAAATTTCTAGAACTCCCCATCTCAGAAGACTTGAAGCAGCCATTCTGACTCTTCAGTGAACAAGGCTGCTTTAAATACAGATTGAAAGTATGTAATAGCTGTAATGTTATTGATTCTTTATTAAAAGTAATGTTTCTTCTTGTAACAGTAAGTAACAAACTCTGCATGGGGAAATGAGGCACCTTTCCCTGTGGGGCAGTATGTAATTAAGTTCTAGGCTATAAATGTTGGAAGTACTTACTTCATACTAGGAACCTGCCTTCGGTACATCCATTTTCTACAGAGGCTTTGTGTGTGTAAGTTTCAATTAGAGATGGGTGAACTCATTTTGCATAATTTCAAATCTACTGAAACCTCATGGTTAGAAACATTGATTCAGACTCACGTTTCTGGGTTCACATTCTACCTTGGAAAGCCTGAAAAAGAGCAGAGAAGGAAGAGAGAGGGGAAAAAAACAGTGGAAAAAAAAATAGGGTGAAAGCACAGCAGAAATGAGGTAAAATGAAAAAAAAAAAAAAGACAGATAGACTTTGCAGAGAAAATGGTCAGGTGTTTCATACTTAAGCTGCTGAATGTTTTGGGTTTTTTTTTCTAATTTTCCAAAGTGCCCAGCATCCATTGACTTCCCTATAGATGATCAATGCTCAGCACCTTTCAAAATCTGGATAATTATTTCAGAACCTGAAGAAGGCCTTAGCAGGCTAACTTTAGGCTCCTATTTTTGAAAGTCTTGGCCTAAATATATTTTTTCTAGTGTATTGTATTACTGTAGTCAGTGAATCCTCTAGCTTTGGGAATGTAATTTCTATCCCTTTAGCTATATATAAAACCATTTTAAAAAGTCAGCCTTGTGGGAAAAAATGGTTTAAATTACTGGGGGGTGTCTGCTAACTCAGTCTAGTTCTGTGAACTTAAAATAGACTTTGAGAAGCATGTACAATGTCCAATCACATATCAGTCAGCCATTCCTAGTTTAAATAATTGCTTAGATGATAAATGGCATGATTCAAGGAATTGAGTATTTTCAATTCTCATTGATTTCTAATGGAGCTGAGGTTGCTCATCACTTTCAGGATTGGACACAAACAGCTAAATATGCTAGAGTTCTTTATATAAGTTGAGAACAGAAATCTACAATAGTATTCCAAAGCCTTATTTCAGTATATTAGGTAGATATCTATGGTACTCTAATATACTTCATGTATAATAGATAAAATGGCAAGTTTACCACTGTAGTTCTTATTATTTCCTTTATTGTCATTGACAGCTTAAGGACTTTACCTTTGTGATAGTTCTGTAATAACTCTTTCCCTAAACTAACACTTTTCAATTGGTGATACAATCACTTATAGTAATCATAGACAGTTGAAATTTTGTGCCCACATTAATGCATTCTAGCTGTATCCTGAGAGAGGCTATTTCTGGGAATTTGGATCCTCTCGAAATAAATCAATATTTTACTAATTCTCCCAGCTTAAATGTAGGGCTGGTCAAAAATGTTCATTTGAAACTGTTTTTGACAGAAAATTGAATTTTCAACAATTATATTTTCTGCTAAGAGTATCTGGTTTATGCAGAAAACTTTTTGAATTTTCATTGAAAATCTGAACATTCAAAACATAAACAGTTTTGGCTGAAAACGGAAAATGTCTCATAAATGCCACCATGGTGCTTCATGGGAGTTTTAGTTCAAGTGTCTCATGCTCCCATATTCTTCAAAGGGCTGGAAGCCTTATCTGGACTACAACTCCCATGATGCATTATTGCACCATGGCAACATTTCTGAATCAAAGTTTTTGTCTTTCATCCATTTTGCTTTTCACTTTTTTTTTTGCCAAAACTCTTTACATTTTCCACAGAAGAAAAAAATATTTCCAGCCAGCTCTATTTAATTTTAAGCTGGGAGTGCACCAGGCCTGCAGTTGTTTGAGGACAGGTAACATTATGTATCTAATGAACACAGTACAATAGACTCAGTTGTTATCATTACCTTTAGTAGTAAGTATTCTCCAAAGTGCTTTATAAACATTCTGGCCCAGACTCTGCTCCTGTACACAAAGTGAGTGCTACTTTACTCTGTAAGTAGTCCCACTGTAATGAAATGTATTTCGCAGTAGAGGGTAGATATATTTAGTAACCTGCTTCATTGTTCTCAGAATTAATTAGACGGGGTCCAATTGTAGCACCCTAACTCACATTGCATACTATATTATCCAAAAGTAATCCCTTTCATGACAGTACAAGAGGTTGCAGTAGTCAGGATTGGAGTTGAACAATGCAGGGAGTTGACAATTGTGACAGAGAACATAGTTTTTAGCAATACTATAATGGGAAAAAGTGAAAACATTTGTCAAGTATCTGGATGTGTTTGGAAAAAGAGAGGAGACAAAGATGAATCTGAGTATAGTGGTCAGAGGGAAGGGTTCAGGAGGAATAACAAGGAGTTTGTGAACATGGTGGGACATCCAGGGCTGAGATACAGAGTTATAGGGGCACTTTGTAAGTCATTTGTATAAAGGGTGTTCCTGAAACTATGGTGGAAGATGAGGTTGTCAGGGAATAGCTATAAATGGAGAAAAGAAGTAGATTTAACACAAAGCCCTGAAGGATACCAACAGAACAGAATACTGTTTCAAAAATGTATGAAAAAAAAAGTAGGGCCAAATTCTGCATTCAGAATCATGTGGGCAGTTTCCACTGATTTCAGTGAGTCAACTTTTCCTGTCTGGGGATAAAATTTGGCTTGAACTGGAAGAAATAGAGGCAGACAGACTTTTTAACTGCTTCCAGCAACAAACAGGATGAATAGTTAATAAAAGAAGTTACCTACGTTTTGAATTCCTAACTAATCAATTTTAACTCCAAATTCAAGAACAACTTAACAGAATACCATCCCTGTGTGCAATGAGAGATAGTATTTTAATTACTTTGCACTGCTGAAGCACAACAGAAATGCATATGTTAGTAGAACACACAATGTATTTTGCATGTTAATATTGACTAACTAGTTGGTATTGACTAACACAGTTGAAATCATATATGTGCCATTTTTTCTGGATCAGTTTCAGTGATTGTGCAACCCATACCCCAGAGAAATAGTTCATGCTAATTGTGCTGGTAAAGTACAAGAAATCCTCACATACTGTATATTTTTTTTCCTGAACACACTGCCACAAATGACTACTGGCTCTATGCCATAGCCCTAGTACCGTGTGATATTGTCAGTAATTGTGTATCCAGGCAGTATTTTCTGGATTGGCATACAGTAGCATGTTATGCCAGTTATAGTAATAAATAAAACGTTGCTGATCTATCTATCTATCTATCTATTTTTTTACTTCTGTTTTCTTTCTCTGCCTTCTCCTTTTAGGCTGAAAATCTGCCACATGTGTCAATATGTAGGAATGCATCTAAAAAGTCTCCTCAGTGGAAATATTTGCAGTGATGATTATTAAACCAGAGACTTGGATCCCTGTAACTGTACCCCCAACTGAGAGCAGCATGTGCACTGTAAAGCACTCCAGTTGCACACACTACAGTAATTCAAACATTGTTTTTCATCCCATGTCAGGTATCTGTTCACAAACCTGACTTGTTGACTGAAGCATTGTGAATGGGCAGGAGGGGGATTCAAGTCTTTCTCATATTGACCTGTGGTGCTACAAATCTGGCTGTAATTCAAACTCAGCTTTTCAAAAGGTTTTAGATTTGCTCTAGTCATTTGACTGTAATATAGACACTAGAAATGAATGTCAGTCCCTGAAAACGTTTAGCCTTTTAATTTTGTCTCCAAAATACAATGTTAATGATTTGCAAAAAAAGTAGGTGCTAATTATCCAATTCACAGCAAAACTTTTGTATGATGCTGTCCTCTTTAAATCAGATTTTCAAATCTTTTTTTTTCTGACTAACTGCAGAATACTAAATACAATACATTAAAGCATGATGAAAATTCCTGTAGCAGACTGAAGCTCTGATAGCTCTCCCAAGAGCTTGAGCTGCTTGTCCAATTTTTTAAAGCACATACACCATGGATCAAGCTTTATATCGTGTTCATATCTATGCATTTTCTAACTGAGGCCAGTTGTCACAAATTCAAATCATTTAAACATTTTTTTAAATGTAATTGTCCTTTTCTCATGGGGGGGGGAACACAAAGAAAAAGAGTGTTGCTGTAAGTTTAAAAAATGCCTAATAATTGTTCAACAGATTTGCAATGGTCGGGATTATGTTTATGTTCATGCAGTTAAGGATTTAGGTATGGTTACATTGCATTGAAAACTTATCAAAATATTTCTTCCAAAATAGTGTAACTTCTTTTTAATTAAACACAGTTCACAAAGGACCAGCACCAGGGCCACCGGGGGCGGAGGGGGGGCAGGAAGTGGGGCAATTTGCCCCAGGCACCGGGACACGCAGGGGCCCCCACGAGAGTTTTTTGGGGCCCCTGGAGTGAGGTCCTTCACTCGCTCCAGGGGCCCCGGAAAACTCTCACGGGGCCCAGGCCTCCGGAGCTTCTTCCGCTCCGGGTCTTTGGCAATAATTCAGCAGCGGGGGGTCCTTCTGTTGGGACCCACCGCCAAAGTGCCCCGAAGACCCGCGGAGGGGCATCCTTCCGCCCCAGGACCCGCTGCCAAAGTGCTGGGTCTTCAGTGGTAATTCGGCGGCAGGGGCCCCCCGCCGCGGGTCTTTGGGGCACTTTGGCGGAGGGTCCCAGAGCGGAAGAACCCTCCGCCGCCAAATTACCGCCGAAGTGGGGGCCCCCTGCCGCCAAGGACCCCAGGCCCCCTGAGTCCTCTGGGCGGTCCTGACTAGCACCCTTGGGTGGTTTGCCTCTCCCTATGCTTAATGTGGCCCTTGCTAGCTTCTTGTAGCTCTGTTCAGGGCTAGCAGATCAGAGCCTTTGACCTTACTGGGTAATCAAGGTGTTACCATCTGAAGTCGGGGTTCAGATCCTTCTCTCCAAGATGAGAAGAGGCTAAAGGGTTTATCCCAAACTGTTGTATGTATCTAAATCCCATGATTCAATACTATTGGCACAATATAGAAAATAGAAACTGAAAATGAGAGCCTTCTATATAGGCTCGTATACCATTCTTATCACCATAGTATCTGAGTGCCTTCTGCGATTGCTTTCAGGGATGTACTAATGACTGTCACATGTGTTTGCTCTCTCATCCCCTTCTATTGATTATCAGTATTTAGACAGTACACAGAAGTCCCTGTTAGAATTGGGGCCCCACTGTGTTAGACTCTGTATAAACACATAGGAAAACATCAGTGCTCCTGGCATAAATTATACAAGTTTTTTCCCAATACCTCCCTGACTGTATACCTTGTAGATAAATAATTCTCCTCATACATGCCATAGGTACTGAGGTACGACATGTTACAACATGACGGATGCATGCAAACATGTGGTCACCTTGTCAGTACACACAGCTGCCTGATTCAGTATGAAATTCTGCATTTGTGTTCCTCTCTGTTCTGTACAGCATAGTAGAGCATATGCCATAGTCTGGATTTTTGTGTGTGTAATATATATACTTCCCACATCTCAAGAGCAATTAGACTGTGTTTTGAATGCACAGAGTAGCAGATTTCAATTTTTAAACTAAAGCCATATCTGTGTTGCAGGTGGAAAGATCATCTTAAACTGGTAACTTTGCTTTTTTAAAATATAATTTTTGAATACTTATTTTTAAATACTGTTCATGACAAATATGTGAAAGGAAGGCAGATTGGCTGGGAGGAGAGGACCCTGGCTGACACTTTCAGCCCTGGTTCAGCTCGGAGCAGATTCCTACAGCCATTTACAAAGACACCCAGGAGAGAGTTTCTAACAGAAATATTAATACAACAATAATACTAGTATCAGAGGGGTAGCTGTGTTAGTCTGGATCTGTAAAAGCAGCAGAGTCCTAGATTTTGTAGGTGTTGGTCTCTGTCTGAGGGGTTGGAGCAGATGCGGTTGTACCTCAGTGCTTGGCTGTAGACAATGGATCGTGTGGTGTGCCCGGGATGGAAGCTGGAGGCATGAAGGTAGGGATAGGACTCTTTGCAACAAAAATACTAACGCTATAATAATGGGAAGATCATTTACTTTTACCATTTGGCAGACATAGAAGGAATATGTATCCCTTTGAAAAGAACCTAACATGATTATATTTAAATTGTTGGGGTACAGTTTTTAATACAGTGCATTTGTCATATGCTCCGAGTTACTCCTTGAACACCATAAAATTTAAAAGTAGCACAACTACAGTATGATCAAAAGAAGTGTCCGGTAGTGGAAGCCGTTTTTAATTTTATTTCCTCTCATTGCACAAGAGATAAAAACTTGGACCAATGGATGTTTCAACTGATCTCACCTTTTTAACATTGACTACACCTCAGCATCTTTATTATACAGGAACTTGGCTGAGATATTTGCATTTCACAGAATATCTTCTGGTGCAGTTCCATAGCAAGAGCATAATGATACGTCTGTGTTTGTTCAAGATGCTGGAACCTGTAATGGAATCTATATATAAAATCCAGTTCCATACACTTAAGACAGGTAATTGGAACACCAGATGGATTGAAGTCTTTCTGCCTGCCTGTATATGGATGTTCATATGCAGTTTTTTACCTTTAAAAATAAACATTTCTAAATCATGTCATTAAAAAAAAATAAAAATAATTTAAAGTATCATTTAGATAATCACTGATGTACAGATATTTTAGAGGTACTTTATCACTATTAATATTTCAATCAAAAGTACTAAGTGCCTCATGCTTCTTTCAATGGGTTTGTGACTTAAGGGTATACAGAAATTTTAATATTCAAATAATTAGATTTTTGGCTCCAGTTACCCTGGGCTAGATTATATCACAAGGACACAGCACATTTCTGAGCCACATATTTCCCCCTGTTCTCCCTTTTGCTCTGATGGATAACCATTTGCTGTTTCTCGGTGCTGCAAATTACTGACCATCCTCAAGAGTTTAAAAAAAAATCATAAGGCAGGCCCCCAAAAATCATGAGGCTGGCTTAAAAATCAGAGGATTCAATTTTGGCTTCTGGTGTCATAGCTTTTAGGGTGGTTGTGATGGGGTTCCCAGGGTGCAGCCTGGACTGTGGGACCACTGAGCCCTCTGTCCCACCAACCTGGGGTATCTCTCTCACACTGTGATGCTGTGTCAAGACAGAAACCTGTAGCAGGTCCAGTACCAGGTTTGCAATGGTGCCAGTGGCTCCGGGCCCACACTCAGAAGGGGCCCACAAAGAGATTACCTTCAACAGTGGCAGTTACCATAGCGCCCAGCATCCAGTCCCAGAGAACACCTACCCCCCGCATGCCCGGCCAGCCCCAGGGGTGGGCAGAGCGCCAGCCACCCCGCTCCCTGGAATATAATACATTGTATCCTGGGCCCTGATACATGTATTCTCCCCCCGCCCCCCAGCTCTCACCTTCTGCCTGCAGGGATCCAGCCCAAGAACTGAGAGTCCAAGGGATCCCAGGAGCTGTAGTTTCTTGGCCAGCTCCCTGCCTGGAGAGCCAGCCTTGGAGCAGGAAAGGAACTACATCTCCCAGCATTCCCTTGGCTGCTATCAACCAGACAGAGACGGGGAGGGAGTGGGGAAGCTGCCAGGGCTGGTGAGACCCGCGTTCTGGTCCCACAGTGAGCTTGAGGCAGAGCTGCTGCACAGGGATGGGGGACCTCCTGGAGTCCCAGCCTCCCAAATCATCCAGGGTGCACCTTCTGCATGACTATGCACTAGTTGAGGGGTGCATGGAATTGGGGGCCCCTACTGCAGGGGTGCGTATCTCAGGTACTTAAAGCCATGGCCTGGAGGAGGGAAGCACCTAACTGTAGAGTCTGCAGCAGCCTAGAGCCAGCGCTGAGGATTGGGAGTCCCTAGTGCAGCCATCACATCGCATGATCAGCCTGGGAATTGCAGCCCCTCCTATGGCTGATAGCTGCAGGTGTCTAAGGCAATTGGCCCATGGCTGTAGCCAGAGAAGCTACAGGTAGCTCTGTGATTACTGGAGGGGGGGGGCAGAGGGGCATTAAGGTGGAAGCAAATAGAGAAACTGGAGTTAAACTTAAGGAACAGAGGTGACCATTAGGAAAGGAATGTCTCGGGGAGCAGGGAAAGAGGAAGCAGGTCAGTCTTGCAGGGGGAGAATACAACCAGGTGGCTGAGGAGCACATCCAAGGCAGAAGGGAAACAAGCATGGAGAGAGGGGATGGTGACCAAGTAGTGGAATAGCATGTAGATTGGAGCATAGCAAAACTTCATATCTTCACATACAATGATTGCACATACAATCCAATGGGATATTAATGTTCAACAGAGCAAGACTTTTAAAATACCACCTCACAACGCATACTCTGTACAAAACATATCATAACTGGTGAATATGGGAGGTTCCAGGGCACTATTCTGAGGTACAGAATGGAACAGTAGTCACGTTTTCATCTTTTTTTTTCTTTTGCAGACATGCAGGCTATAAACTTATCTCTTAAAAAGAAACAAACAAAAAAAAATCTAATAATCTGTAGTGATGTGACTCCAGGAGCTGGGACTTTAAGAAAAATGCCACATATCTCAGGACTTGTGATAAGATCTTGAGGGCTGGCTACTTTGCATCCCACCTGTGAATTTTATTGATGGACCCTTTGTTGGTTTCACAGTTCTGAATGTTCCCCATCCACCTGCTATGAGACAGAGTAGTGAGTACACAGTGGACACATACTCTTGCAAGCCCAGACCAAAGGTAACAAGAGCATAAGGGGGAATGTGTCTTAACCTTCCATACATGCCTGCACGAACTGAGGGACAGTCTTACAGTTCCATATTTCTATGGTGGGCAAGGGATCTAATTCATACCCTTGTGCTGAGGCAGGATTGTCCCTAATAGGTGTTTGTCTAAACTATTTTTATGTCCAGTATGTGATTCATTTTATTTTTCTTTAATTTTGTTTTGCAGGAAATTTGATTACCTAAAATAAGGATGCATTTCCTCACTATTTCTATGACACTGAAAAGCAAGTGCACAGTTAAAACTTGTTGAATTGATAAAATAGAAAATCTTTATTAAAGCCCTTACTCCTATACTCAATTCTCAATATGTACATTGTATGTGAAAAGTCAAATGTTAATGTACCTTCACTGTGCACTGTATTTCAGGGAAAATATTTAAATGCAAGTATGGCAATTGTACATTCCTTTTTTGCAAGATCAGGTAACTAAGGTTAGTTTTATTTAGTTTTTAAATCAAATCATGCTAGTTATGTTCCCGTGACCTATCACAAGAAAAAGAGAAAATAGATGGTCGACATTGACACTAATACAAAGCAGACTCACTAAATATGTGCACATCCACAGTACATTGGCCTCTGATTTGGCAGATCTAATAAACTAAGCAGAACCGGGCTTGGAATAGGGAAGTATGGGTGGGAGTATAGGGTGGTAAGTGTTGTAGAGGGAAGGAGAAAATTCATGATGGTTTCATGTGGTATAAATGTTTTAGCTGTAGGAATTTGGAATGGCAGCATCACTCCCAAGTTGTGAAATCATGAGAGAGTTATGCATGTCATCCCAAACGAGTGCTAATAAAATCTTTATACCATGTACTTTCATGCTGCATATGTTGTGGGAAAACCAAAATTAAAATCTAGAGAGAGGGAGAGAGAGTGGCATAAAACCTTTATCAGCCTGAATTTTGGGATGGGTGCCTTGCCCACAAAAGCAAAGCTGCATGTATTAGTTTGAACTTTTCTCTCCCTCTGAGGCCTGTACACACAAGGACTCACTAAGATGCTTGGGTTTATGGGCAACAGAGAGGTATAGCAATAGTCTCAATGCAATTTTTAAAAAAAGATTCCTACAATAGATTTGTGTAACATGTGGAATACGCAGTATAAAGGTTTTATCAGCAGTCATTTGGAATGGCATGCAAACTCACTCATGGCTTTGCAGCTTGGAAGTGTATATGCACACACATGTCATATATACATACATTAAATACAGTCACGCGACCCACGTGACTAATTGCAGTCATGTATTAAATTACATTTAGAATCCAAAATCTCTCAGCTTTTTCTGAAAGGGAACATTTTTTTTAAAGAAAATCTGCCAAAGTAATACCTGCTTCTTTCTCTCCAAATGTGCAATTTCCTTTCTCTTTCCAAACCACACTGATCTGAGGTGTTAAGTGGGCACAGTTCAGTCACGGATCAATGACAGGTTTCTAATTAGATACTGTATCCCATGACCTATCAGAACTCAAAATAGAAGCTTATTTAATTGGAAAAGAGATGTACAGAAGATCCAGATATACTTAAACTTAACATGGCAATGTTGTTATGTATGTAAAATCTACTTAGCTCATACTTAGCTCAAATATAAATATTCTAATGGTAATTTTCCATTCCTTCTAAGTCTTCTACAGTTCGAGTCATCATAGGATTAATTCAGGCTTGCTTTACTGGCAGAGAGATGTGAGAAATAGAACCAAAATAAAATTTTTAAATGCTCTATGAAATATTTTGTGGAGTATATATGATGCATACAGAATGCATGAGGGTACAGTGATAACGATAAAGGGGCACAGAGTTATGTGATGGGATGTTCACCCCACACTAGCCCTCAAGGGGCTACAGAATCTGGCAAGAAGTCAAAGAGGGAAGTAGGAAGGGGTCCAGGGAAATAGCAACAGGGTCTGGGAGCAAGCTGACCTCAGTTGCTAGACATAGTGTCTCTGGGCTGGAATTTGGAGTAGGGGCAGGCTCAGGTTCCCATATCAGCCACTAGGAAAGTGGCATAGGACCTGGTCTTGGAGCAGAAGACTCTCTAGAGTGGCATGCAGATACCTGATCCAGTGGGACTTTGATACCCCGGAAGGGGAAGATTATACAGTGACCTGACCAGGGCTGAGTCACAAAGAGAGAGAGCCCCACAAGTCACACAGAGAGAGAGGCCAGGAGGTGAGTGAATGATAGAAGGGGCACCAGATGAGAGAAGAGCTGATTCCCCAGGCACGGCTTTGAGGAGGCACCAAAGCAGTGAGTGAACCCCATTACAAGGGGGATATTTAAATTCCCATTCTATATTTTGTCTTTTAACAAACTAAATAAAAAACCCCACAATGAAGTCTTTGTGTCATTAAGAGCAGCCTATTACTTCACCTTCTGCTGCTGTAGCATTATTTCTGTTCCTTCTGTTTGTTTTTGTTTTTGTTTTCCCCTGTGCCGTTTTGCTTGATTTATCTCTGATTGTGGCTTCAGAAATACTGGTATAACTAGCATTCCTTATTGGGTGAGCTGACCCAGAGAATCTTAAACTAATAATAGATGGTAGCAGTCTCTAATAAAAATGACCTTTATGGGTGCCTGGGAATACTGTTTGCACCACAGTTGTACTATATAGCAGCAGTGGAAGAAAAAGCTATTGTTTGTGAACAAGAGTATATTAAGACAGGAGGAGTCTGTACTACTTGCTAGTGGGAGGAAAAGAAGATATTACTGTTCTATTACTCACTGTAGCATATTGGTGGGTATGTTTTCATGTCTGTTTCCATTCCATTTTGCTAAGCATCTTGGAAAAAAAAGGACATTTATAGGGTTTTGGAGAAGGGATGGATGGATTGGTTGGGGAAAATATGAGGGTTCTTTCTCCCTTTTCCCATCTCGTATTTTGTCCTAACAATAGAAATCTCTCACCTGATGTCTGTCTGCTCCTCCAAAATAAAAACTATAGTAGGAAAACAAATCTTAAACCGTATTCCAGAAAAAAAAAGAACCAAGTGGTTTCAAGGGATTTGGCCCAACTTTTGGTATAGTTTTGATTTTCTTTCTCCTGATTTCTCTCCCTGTGTAAACTATCCTAGAAGCTCCAAATCACAGAAGCATGTAACAGCAATCAGAATTTTCTCCTTGACCAAAAGTCACCCACTGGCTCCAATATGATGAAAAGCAAATATGACAAGTCAAAATGCAGGGGTGTGTGTGTGTTTGTGTGTGTAAAAAAAAAATCTGATCTTTTCTTACCTATATTTGAAAGTAACTTTTTTTAATTTCAGTTCATATAAAAGAGGTTTTGTATGACTTTCTTGGCCACAACATGAAGGTCAAGCAATTGAGAATGGAAACAATAATCTTCTCCAGTAGCATACCCATGAAAATTTGTGTTTAAGTTTTTTCTGGAAAACTGCCCTTCAAAGCTCTTTCCCAAGTAAACTCGCAATGGCATTTCAAAAAGGATTCAGAGTGCCAATAACTATGGGGTAAATCTGGTTTGTTACTGCTAATTTACTAGCCATGCACAAAATACCTGTTGAACAAATCAGACTCTAGTAATTTACTATCCAGGTGCCTAAGCTTGTAACAGCTAGCATGCTGAGAAAACATTTGAAGATACTCATTGGAGTTTATATGTTTTCTGTATTGCTTTTCCTATTACCCTGATTGCTGATCTTCACAAAGCCTATAACACTGAGAAAGATAAAGCTGCCATCCCAGATTGATGGCTGTACTCATGGAGCAGTGGAATGTCAGAGTAATTTGATGTCAGATGGGTCACCCCATTAGGAGGTACAGTTCGTCCTGTTTTTGGATTATTTGTTTTGTTTTGTTTTCCTTTTTCATAAAGAAGCAAAGCTAGGTTCACTGCATTTTACAGCAAGATAAACATGCTAATGTGTAGATACCTAAACCTGGTGTCTTTAGCAATAATACAGAGAAGGAAGGTTTGGGGTCTAAATCTCAAGTCTAGAAGGTCCAGGATCTGGGTTATCATCCCCTACTTGTCAGATTTAGTGATTTAAGCTTCACAACAGCCTTGTGAGGTAGGTAAGTATCATCCTCATTTTACAGATGGGGAAGCTGAAGAAAGAAGATTCACATAACATAAAACACAGAGTGCCTTACCCACAGTTACAGTGGAAGTCTGACAGAGCTGGGAAGATAACCCAGAACCTCTGATATGTTTTTGAATTGGCCAGACCATGTCTGTATGGGAAGGTTCACTTCTCCTTCATTCTCACTTGTCAAGGGAGTACAGAGTCAAGTTAGAAATCTGCATGTCCTGGAACATGCCTTCTCCATGAAAAGCCGTTTATTGGAAAGTGTGCTAATGGGGTAACTTAAGATGCACAAGTTGCAGAGGCTGCATCTTTATGTATCCTTTTCTCTATCCCCCCTTTTGCCTGTATAGGTAACAACATCATCATGTATTTGGGCAATGTACCAAAGTTAAAAGCAACAACAAATGAAATAAAATTTGCCCCAACCATTCTAAGAAAAGCAGGGTAAAGAAAAATAACCTATGAGAGAACAGCTGATGCAAGAACAGAGAACTGCATGGTAATGGAGGAAAAGTCTTAAACTGAGCTTTGTAAACATCCACAAAGGGACCCAGCTGGACATACACAGGGAGGGATCTCCATAGACTGAGAACACTCTGCCTTAGTTTGATCCACATTAAACTTTGACCAGAAAAGGAGCTCAACTCAGCATTTTATGAAACATAAGGGCCCACTACTGTAGTGTAGTCCATACTCAGGAACAAATTCTTGCTGAAGTCAAAGGAAGTTTTGCCTGTTTAACAAATACAGTATTGGCTTGTGATTGTATAAGTGAAATAGCTGATTCTTAGAGTTTAATTATTTGACATCAAAATTTTCATGTTATTAATAACTACTGATATTGTATATTAAATAAGATAGTCAAGACCACTCTGTAGAATAACATGTGGCAGATTTTCATTTAAAATTGCTTTTTCTATTAAAGCATCCCCAGTTAATACACTTAGGCCTTGATCCTGAAAACATTCCCTGCCAGATCCCTCACGCCGCAAATAGATTTGTCTGATGTGTATGAAGTTACTCACATGGGTAAGTGTCTAGGATCT